>NW_020451216.1:599509-749997 GCF_003343035.1 Apteryx rowi | reverse complement strand
AGGGGAAGGATGGGGAGGGGGGAAGGATGGGGAAGAGGAAGGATGGGGAGGAAGGAGGGATGGGGAAGGATGGGGAAGAAGGAGGGATAGGGGAAGTATGGGGAGGGGGGGAGGATGGGGAAGAGGAAGGATGGGGAAGAAGTAGGGACGGAGAAGGATGGGAAGGAAGGAAGGATGGAGAGGAAGGAGGGATAGGGGAAGGATGGGGGAAGGATGGGGAAGAAAGAGGGATGGGGAAGGTTGGGGAGGGGGCAAGAATGGGGAGAAAGGAGGGATTGGGGAAGGATGGGGAGAAAGGAAGGATGGAGAGGAAGGAGGGATGGAGAAGGAGGGATGGGAAAGGATGGGGAGGGAGGAAGGATGGAGAGGAAGGAGGGAAGGAGAAGGATGGGGAAGAAGGAAGGATGGGGAGGATGGAGGGATGGGGAAGAAGGACGGATAGGGAGGGGGGAAGAGCAGGGAAGGAGGGGTCTGGCAGGTTTGGGGTCAGAGGGAGCAGACGGGGCCAGAGGGGCAGAGCAGGCAGGAGAGACGCCAGGAGAGCCAGGGCAGGAGGGGAGCAGCCTCGCGCAGGAGAAGAGGGCAGGGGACGGGGGGAGGCACCGCGCAGACCCGCTGCTCCCCCACGTGCCGCGGGAGCCTGTGCCGCAGCCCCGCGACGCCAGCTCCTCGCCGGGGCGCCTCGGGACTCAAGGAGCAGGTGCGAGGCTGGGTTTTGTTCTGCAGAAAGTTCCTCAGGTTATTTAAAGTTTTTACTTTGGTTTAAAGTTCCCAATGAACACGAGAAGCGGCTTTTACAGAAATGGAGCTGGCTTGGGAAAAATGGGAAGGTCCTGCACGTGGGGAAAAACTGCTGGTTAAAAGACTAGGGATAAAAGGCAGGAATTCAGAGTCAGTGTTCACGGTGGAGGGGAGTCAGCAGCAGAGTCCCGCGGAAACCATGCCACAGCTTGCCTTCTTCAGCGTGCTCATAAAAGGAGGTGGAGAGCCGGGTGACAGAGTTTGCTGATACTATTGAAGTCTTCAGGGTGGTAAAACGAAAGAAACTCATGAAGAATCGTAAAAAGACCTCACAATACTGACCGAGCAGGATAAAATAGCTTATTAATGGAAAAAAATGGGCATAGCTTTACTCACACAGTGAAGGGCTCTGAAGTAGCTATTACTGCTTGGGAATGAGAGTCTGGAGCTATAATAAACACTCCCATGAGAGCAGCTCCATGCTTGGCAGTGATCAAAAAATAAAAAGGGGGAAAGGAGTAGATCACACAGAAAAGAACTCAGGAGGCTACAAAAAGGTCTAAAAGAGCAGCAGTGGCCCCAGAAAGGTGGACAGAGAGCAGGTCTCCAGCCTGTTCTCATCAAGAGCAAGTTCACATTGAAATAAATCATATCAAGTGATGGATCCAAAACACGCCAAGGCATTACTTCTGCAGCTGATACGCTGTTAATCAGGGGATGTGCTGCTGCACTGTCCTTGTCCTCTTCCCAAGGGAAAAGGTGGGAAACGGGACCCCGGGCAAAACTGTGGTGTGCCTACGAAGAGCAATCTTGCATTCATTTGTGATAAAAATGGTGTGCAAGCTCTGAGAGGAAAAAGAGAGGAGGAAAAACTGGTGGACGGAGCCTGGCATGAGCAGATGCAGAAGTGGAAAAGATGAAAGAGAGAATGTGTATGATGGGAATGAGCAGGGCGAGACAGCCAAAGGGAGCTGAGAAGAGGGGATAGAAGTTGGCCAACTGTTGGGGCTGGAAAATGAAGAACAAGAATGAAGGGGGATGGAGAGAAATGTGGACTAGAAAAGCCAGGGAGAACAGATGTGCAGGGCGGATGGCTCCCTGGTGGGAGCTCCCCAGTGGGAAAACAGCCCCTGAAAGCCTGGAGAAGTGCAGAAGCGTGGAAAGCCATGTGAGGTAAGAGATAAAGGAAAACTAGTCCTGAGGGAACGGCTTGACTTTTTAAGCACTCAGTGTGGGGCTGAACTGTGGCTGTGCAAAGGGAAGGATGCTTCCACGAGGAGTCAACGTGGGCAGAAGACAGTACGGAGGCAAAACTGGAGGACCTGGCAACTCAGAGACCTGCCAGACCCACCCTGCTGTACTGCCACATCCCTGCAGGTACTTTCCTCCCCCAGAAGCAGAAGAGCTTTTTTTTTTAGCAGTTTAAAGCACTTCCAACACACACTGACTTGTATGAAGTAGCTTATGTCACTTCTGAAAATCGCACTTCCTTAGGGGTCCTCGCAGGGACTATCTTCAATGCGGTCCTCACTCTGGGCAGGTTTCCAACCTGCCCCCAGGTCTCCAGCCAATGCCTCGCCTTCAGTATCCTTCACTCCCAATCTTACCCAACGCACCTCAAAGCTGCCAAAACGTCAGTCCTTGTTGCCGGACACACGCATTCTTGCAGGCAATCGCTGCTCTCTGAGATCCTGTTGCAGGGAACCGCCAACGGCTCTGCTTCATCGAGCGGTAGGTGGGATCTCAGGCAAAGTTTGTGCAAAAGAAATGGCTTCAAAATCTGAGGCTCAATCACAGAAAAGACACAGGAGTTGAGAGTGAGAACCAACAGGATCTCAGTGTCACAGATTTGGTGTCAGAGCCAGGGAAAAGAGGGGCAAGCTTGCTAGCTTTATATTCATCCTTCGTCCCATCGTCTGGCTTTGAGCTAACCCCCTCTTGTCTCTTGTGCAGTCCATAAGAGTTAACACAACTCTAAACATTCAGCTCTACCACCTCTTCATGGAAGAAGGAAATGCACTGCTGTACCTTGATGAAACACCAGGAACACTTGTCTTTGTTTCGTTTGTCTTTAAAAACAGAGAAATTATTCCTAACATCAGCAGATCCTTGTTTCAGTGACAATGCAATTAGTTCAGTCTGAGGCCAGCTTACAGAAGACACAGTAATATTTACAAAGGAAATTAAAAAGATGAATTAAAGGTAGGGAAAAGGACATTAAGAGGAAAATACTTGTCAAATTTATTCCATGCCAGGAGCCGGACTGAGAGGACCCCCCATTTCCCATCTCCACATTCAACATTCAGCCTAGAAAAATCACTCCTCCTCCCAGTTTTCAGTTCAAATGCATACACGTTACTTGAATTCCCGTTTCTAAATTGCCTTCCCTTTGAGCATTGCTTCACGAGATGCAGAAAGGCAAGCCAAGAGTGTATGCTGGAGGCAGCAGGGTTCTGGATTTGTGCAGCATCGAACTCAGGCAGCAAGTGGGGAGCATCCTTGGGCCACGAGCAGCTAGTCACAAAGCAGCCCCCATGTTAACTGGAACCCTAGAGACAGGCTGGTTAGAGGGATAAAATGGATTAAAAATATATGCTGCCTTGCCAAAATCTTCCTTTCCGAAAGAAATATTCAGGTAATGCCGGCTTACTCAACGTCTGTAAAATAGTTCAGACAAGTCAGCCAAAACCCAGGGCACGTCAGATGAAAGTAAGCACTGGGGCAAAATAAATACTATGCAGGAGATCAGCTGATGTCATCCTTCCATTCACTTCTCTCAGAAAAGCATACTTTTTCACCAGGAAGCAATCACTGCTTTTTTTAAAGAGATTACAGACAGCATGGCTTGTTGCATCCAGGATATTTATAAAACCTTCCTCTTATCCCAAATCTCCACACATTTGTTGCTGCCTTTTTAAGGAAATAAAGACATTGAAAAAATGTGCAGTTCTTGAAACTGTGACAGTTTGGAAAACAGTTTTAGTTTCAAACACTGTCTTTGCTCTTTTTGTTAAAAAATACGCTTCTCCAGAACTATTTTTTCTGCAAAAAAACATTTGACAAAAAAGTATTCTTCTTTGAAATTTGAAAGGTTTTACCCTGACATGGCACCTGCTGATGCTCAGTGAAGTACTTTTGGTTTCCACGGACTGTAGCCGTAGGGCTTTCTATAAAGCCTTTCACTGCCTAATACAGATGGTGTGAGAAGCTCCCTTTAGTACTAGGTGCCACGAGGTAGTTGCAAGTAATGCTCAGTTTAGCCAACACTTCCCTCTACCGAGAAAGAAGAATATTGCTGTTTGTTATAATTCCCTTCGAAATAAAGGGGGGAGAAGGATTTGCCTTTCTAAAGATAACAGGAGATTCAGGGTGCATGGGATGATGAAACGGCATCAGATCTAGCAGAGCACCAGCACGCTGCTCATTTATTAATAGGGTGACATTTTGGCCATGCCATCTTGACCCCAGTTCCTGCTAGGACATTGAGGACTCCCAGGGCTCCCTTCGTCTTCGGCTTTCCAGCCCCTTGGGAGGAAACAGGAAAAACCTGCAGGGCTGGATCCTCTCCGCCTCCGCTTTTCTGTGCTATGGAAAGCGTGAGGTTGGACCCTGTTTGCACCAGGGCTGGACCCTGAGCCGGGTCACCACAGGGTTGGGGATGAGGCTTCACTGCCCAACATGCCTCTGGGAGCTGGGTTTGTGCTTTCCTGCATAACCCATGCCTAGATTTCTTCTCATCTCCCTCTTTGATTTCTATGAGCGGAGACACCCTGACATAAACCCAGCTGCTATGTCAGGATACATCTGTATCAGTCTTCAATTTCCATCCTTTAATTAAGTGTATCATCCTCATGGAGAATCTCTCATCAAGCCTCCACGGGGAAATCCCGTAACGCCTGGCTAAATTGCTACGTTTGTTCAAGCAGACTCAAAGATATCATCCTAAAGTGAGCTAATCTAATTTAAGGGAAAAAAAATTATTGGCAGACGGTGCCTCAGTCAGTGAATGTGTCCGAGTGTAAAGACAACGTTCAGTGCCCTGATAGACACATAACAGCTCACATCATTAAAGTAAAATTTATTCTGTCTCCTTTCCCCAGCACCTCCATGAAATTGTTTGCCCCCCACAAGGAGGCCACTTGTGCCATACCAGAATACAGCTGCCTTTTAATTTAGAAGGGTATGAGGGTTACGCTGTGCTGTACCGAAATATGTCCCATTACCACACTCCTAATGCCTGCGGATGGCACAAGTATTTGATGATTAGGTAGTTTAAAGAGCAGAGAAACCCTGTTTCACTAAGTGGGGAAGACATTTACATCAGGTTTAGAGATTGTCAGCGTCAGAAAGGCAGAGTTTTGTTTCTCAGCAAAGCTTTCTATTTCTCTTATGTTTCCTGCATCGTAAAAAGGGCCTTTCCCCCAGGCTGCCTGAGCTTCTGATGCTCAGTAGGTTGAACAAAACTTCACCTCACGTGAACTTTCCTTTGCCAGCTCCCTCCAAAAAACTATCAAAATCCTGCCTTTCACAGGTGACTCAGGCCCTCCTATTAGAGAGCCGCTAGCCAACGAGTTCACACATCAAGCCTCTGCAAAGCATCAGAATAATGTAAATATTTTCCCTCTTTGGATGCGTTTGGAGGCATTTTCTTCCATTGCTGGCCCACTAGAGACTGAAGCCTGTCCCTGATGCCAGTGGTACATCTATACTACGGCCAGGTGCTGTTCCCCACTGCCTCTGCTTTGAACCCAGAGCCATGTGAACGTGTCCTCAACCAAACTAATGAGCTCTCCCAAAAAGCTTAATATTAATTCAGGCTAGCTCAGAGCTGATTCTGCGCTGTTGCAGTTCATAGCTGCTGGGTCAGAGCAGCCGGTCCCAGGCAGGACACGTCCCCGTGTACCTGCGCTGTATCCAGCGGACATGTTCCTTCTTGCACCCCTTTGGCATGGGCCACATCTGTTCAAAAGCCCCAGGTGAAGGTGCTGAAGCTTCTTTCCTGCTGCCATGTCCCTAGCTGAGGATGAGTCCATCTCTTCGATGGCTTTGAGGAGCAGCAAGGCTTTGCCCATGAGAGAAAGCCAAGACGGGTCATCAGCGCGCAGCCGGACTTCTGATGCTGTAAGGATGGTGCTTTACAGGGATGAAATCTGAAGTTCACCCAGCTCCATGGGAGTTTTGGCTGTGATTTCCGTAAGGCTAGGGTTTTGCCTGGGCCTGAATCTCTATACTTCCAAAAAAGAGGTTAACAGAAAAAAAAATCCACATAGGGTCTGAAGCATCTAGAACGAATGGTTCTTTACAGAAGCTGAAAGGTCTACCATACATTATGCAAAATCACATGTTTGTGGCAGCCTTAAAGCTTCTATGTGCTTTCTCTTCCTTGGGCAGGGATTTTGGGAGACTCTCTGCTTCCCTTCTGACCCCGGAGCTACCCCTCATGAGCCATACAGAGGGTCTCCAAGGTCTCTCACTACTATTTTCAAGCTTAAACTAATACTGGCTTGTCCTTTGCATGTGATCACATTAAAGACACGCACACTCACACACACACACACACAAAGGCAAAGAAAAAATCTCTAACACAGTTGGAGAAAATTACTTTTTTGTCAAAAACTACATGCAAGCCTCCAGATAGAAACCTGGCTTAGGGCACATCTTGGAGGCACAGATAATGAGAACACCACCACAAGGACTGGAGGCAAAATCAAAATGATTAAGTCATTTTCCACATTTAGCACCCCGATCCCGCTTCTTTCTTTCATTGCAGTCTAGCATGCCCTCCTCTCCTCCGTTTTAAGAATAATTAAAGTCAAGCTCCCTTCCAGTACATTTAGTTAATATTTTGTGTGAATCATCAACCATTTTCCTTTTCTGAATTTTGAATCTTCTAGTTAATTGTAATGGCTATTAGTTTGTTCTCAGACATGACAGTCTGCAAAGTGCTTGGGGTAGAAAGACCCAGTGGAGCTAAGCAATAAAACCCACAGTGTCTTTCAGCACGGAAATAATCCTGCAGACTTCCTTAGGACTGCTCTAGGCCTATCGCTGCTTCCACAGGCCAAGGCTCAGACAAAATGTGGTTACAAGTGTTTAAGTGAGTCAGAATTTATGGTGAGAGCTTTACAAATCTAAGGGAAATTAAACTGAGCTGTCCTCCGGCTCCATTTCTTATAGGGCTTCTTATAATGTTTTTATAGCATCTTTATTCTTCAGTGCCCTTTCTCAAGCACTCCCCACTGCTTTTTCATCCTTATTAAGTTGCAGATCCAGGTATTGTAGGCTGCAGGGGTCTGACTGCTCATGTTGTTTTCCTCCCCACTGCAAAATCTCCAGTTCCTCAGATCACTTCTTTCTGGTCCCTTTTCCCTAATGGCTGCCTGCTTCTCCACCCATTTCCAACCCAAATCCACTTCAGCAGCATAGAGATGTTCCAAACGGTCTTCCCTTCTGAAAAGAGGAAGACGTGACTGAATTCAGGAATGGTCATTAGTATTTTTTTAGCATCCCGCAGGCTGAGCAGGTGAAGGACCCACAGCTGGATACGGGGCCTGCACTGAAGCTCTTGCAACTTAAAACTCTTATCCTGATTCTGCATGTATGTGGGTGGCTTGTCTGAACCCTGTTGCCTTCAGGGATGGCTCACACGAGTGCTCGTACTCATCCTCCTGGCAGGATGAAGGCACAAGGAGGACAGGTGGGTAGCAAAAGCCCTGGTGGAAAGTTGTAAGTAGAAAGCAATTTAATGTACTGACAAGCAGATACTCCCAGGCTGGTGGTTGTGTTGGGCAGACCCTTTCTCTACTTGATGAATGCAAAAGGCAGCAACGAGACCAAAGGCCAGGACACTCACCTTCAGATGCCCATCTCTACACTGCATAATCAGAAATAAATACAGAATATACCCACCTGCTGCCTCTTTCACCTGAGTGAAGAGACAGGCATTACCCCCACCTCTCTCCAGGCTTTCTCCTTCTCTCCTTTGCCTGCCCTTCGGCAGGCACTGTCTGCAAGCGTCTCACTCCTCTCCCGGCTGCTCCCACTTCCACATCTTTTGAAGCTTTAACCAGGTCCCACCACAGACTTCTCCCTTGTCTGCCTTTCCTGGCAGGCAGTTTTTAGACCAAACCAGTTCTGAGACAGAGTGTCTGCAAGAGGGCTCTCCAGCATAAATCGCCTGCAAGCCTCATACCAAACAGCCTGCCACTCAGAATAGCAAGAAAGGGCACGGGGAGGATAGCGTTCAGCCAGGGTCTGGCTGCTAATGCAAGAGGCCCAATTACCTGCTGGGATGAACTATAGTGAAGTCACTGGGTCCTCCAAGCACCTGAAAATTTGCCCTGTTAAAAATCAAGGAATCCTTTGATTCCTTCTGGCTTGTCTCTTCGGAGACAATTTTAAACAAAACTATAATTGCTCAAGGCTCTCAGCTTTTCATACTAAATCCTTAATGCAATATCCTACCTCTGACAAATGGAGCCTTTAAGAACCCTACTGCCCTTGACTGGAAATCTAGCATTAAAGCACATCAATGCGCACACAGAACAACCGCATTTGCTTTCCAAGCTGACCCCCTCTGAGTGCAGGGTCAGGCCCTTTCTGGATATTGAATGCTCTCCTCAGCATCAAGCAAAGAGCAATTTTTTTCTGCAGAGTTTCTGAGTGCTCTTGGAGAGTTTTTTTTTTTTTTTTTATTCTTTCATCCATTTTCAAACATTGATTTGGGGGTGACTTTAAATGGGATAAAACTGGGGCTTCTGCCAGATACTTTGAAGGGAATTACTATCCTCAGCACAAACATAGTCTCCCACAGACAATAATACAAAATCCTAACAACTGACATCGGTCTCCAAAAGAGTTGGTGGGGTCAAGGGTGGCCTCTCTTTGCGGGCATTTGCATGTCCGTTAGAAAGGATGGATGCTGGAAGAGCATTTCCAGCTGCCTGGAAATTTTCATATTTTACTTTTTCTGATGGATTTTCACCTCTGATTTTTTCTGTAGTCATGTTGATATTGAAAGAGGAGGAAAAAGCAGCACAAAAGGGCAGATCTTGAGCTGTTTTAAATGGATGGTTTGATGTAAGGGGAAAGTTGAAGGACAAATAAATATGAGAAAGGAGGGAACCCACTTCTCATTTTGGTGACATAGTTTACCCCATTTTTATTACACATGGGGCCACCATTGTTCTGTTAGTGTACTACACGCTGACACCAGTGAAGGTGCCTCCAGCTGCAGGCATGGGCCCAGCTCACTCACATCAGTACCTCTCCAAGAACATCCTGTCTCTGCCACCTCGCTAGCTTAATATCCCAAGGAAAAGAGCAGCTATGAAACCCAGCCCATACTACAGACAACACCAACATTTGTAAGCAAACAAAAGCAATGAATTCTTCTAAAAAAAACATGATGAATTCTCCAAGTCCATAAGTGTTG
Organism: Apteryx rowi; assembly: GCF_003343035.1. Lineage (NCBI taxonomy): Eukaryota > Metazoa > Chordata > Aves > Apterygiformes > Apterygidae > Apteryx > Apteryx rowi. The sequence goes on along the minus strand of NW_020451216.1, from coordinate 740,822 downwards.
AATGCCTGGCTCCAAAAATATCCCCTGCAAGCAGTTCTCTGAGAAACACAGCACAAATATTTGTCTTGGTCCTGGTATCTTCATTAGATACAATGGTCCAAGCTTCATGACTACTTTAGGGCTACAGTTTAGCACAAGAAAGCCTGAGACTGAAATGATGGAGGGGATTGAATGGACTAAGCTGACCAAAGCGGATTTGGCCTCCCTGCAGAATCTAAGACTTTCTCCCAAAATCATGACAGTCACATGAACCTGTTAGAGGTGAGCACTTAACAACAGTGAAGTTCATGTGGCTCTTCCCATCTTATGAGAGCTATGGTGGGATTCATCTGCTCCACTTTGGCTGTCTAAAAGACAAGTCCAGATCTGAATAAGTCATGTTAGCTTCCCCCTCCAAAAAGTCAGTGGAGAGATATATGTGACTATATATCCCAAAATAGATGAGATGAACCAATCTCTGAAGATGTCTTTTTCCATTCTATTGAGCATATCCTGAACCTGGAGCTGACGTCTTACTGTCATTACCCATAAATATGCAGCTTTTGCCCTGGGTTCTTCACTGCTTGGTTTCCAAGTGCTTCTTCTCAGGGAAGACCAGGCCAGGGTAGACAACGTGGCCATCTACAGGCAGAAAGTTTAGGTGAGCTTTCCAGTGTCCCACCCTATTCATCCCCTGTGCTTCCCTTTGAGTAGTTGCTCTTCTTTTTTTTTTTTCCTAGCAAGTCTGAATTATTTTTTTAATTGTCTTGTAAGTAGCAAGATGTAAAGGCATGCAGTCCCAGTCCTCCCACTTGTTTCTTGTACCTTGAAGTAAATAAGTCTGCCAGAAATATCAGCATGATTTTAATTGAATTGAGTTTTGTTCTAGATTTTTTTTTTTTTTTACTCTTAGTTCAACAAACCCTTCCTTTGCTGAGTCATTGAGAATGCCTATAGTTTCCTCAACAGAGAGGCTAAAGAGGCCAGTTCTCCTGGGACTGATAAATCCTTGCCATAAGCATGATCAGAAAACCCCACTCAGAAAATAGCCACTGCATAGAGAGGGGTATCTAACTCCTAAAGATTTTCCTGTCATTTTGCTTTTTGTAAGAGCCAGCATGCTTAAGATTTTTCGCAGCTTGAGATAAAGTGTCCTTCTGAGTACAGAGCGGAGCCGCACCTGAAGGTGCACTCTGGAAAGTGATCACAGGAGCAGGGACGGTGTAATCGGTTTGTCTGACTGAAGAGACGTTATTTGGATGAGATGCTGGGACTGATGTCAGCTAATGGTCCACTAAGGCTTACACAAATAAGTGAAAAATGGATTTTTAAGGGAGTTTGCAGAATTTAAGCAATACAGATTAGTAAGATACAATAGTATTTGCTAAAAGGCTTGGTAATGCACCTGAGACTGACTCAGAACATAGTTTAATCAAAATTGGAAAAAGAAATTCTGTATTGTTTCTAATGCATAAACTTAATAAGAGCTTGGCTCACGACTTGCCAAGAGAAAACTCAACAACAACAACAACAAAACCAACTAACGCACTTTGGTTCAGCTGATGATGATTTTAGCAGACAAGGTCCTCAGCCACTGTAAATGGCCTCTACGCTATCAACCAAATGATGCTTACCTGAAGAAATGAAAAGTGGGTAGAAATTTCCCAGTGAAATTTAAAATTAAAAAAACAGCTGGAACTGCTGAGTGAAGGTATGTATCGTTGTTTTTTGGTGCTACTGTGTCATAGCATCAATGAAAGAGGGAATCTGCTAATACAGCAGGACCTAATCGTCGGATGAACCTAAACACTTGGCAGCTGCCATTTCCCCCAAAAAGCTCACTCAGAAAGAAGCCTCCAAATACATCAGAGAAGAAGGGAAAAAAATAAATCTGGTACAAACTAGTCTAGCAGAATAAGACCTTTGTTCTCCTGTAAGTGAGATGGGATAAATTCAATTCATGTTTTGCCCCCACTGCATTTAAGGTACATTCGGAAGGATGCTGAGCACCCAGGGAGGCTATTTGCAATGTCCCTCCCATCCCTGCCAGCAGCACCCAGGAAAGTGTATATGTCCAGGACTGGTTTATATCGGGTGTCCTGTTCCACACATAGACAATCCAACAAATGCACTACAGAATATTTTTCTGTATAAAAACTCAAGCACTTCATAAAGTATGATCAAAACTGATGGGGAGAGAAGTCTGAGAAAAACAGCCCATCCTCACCCTTCAGCTTTCTCTGGTTGCACATGGTCAATACCGGCAGCAATAGAAGCAGTGTCTGGTGATACCTTCAGTGCCTGGTGATACCTTTCACAGCAAGGCCCAAAATAGCTCTTTTTGGCCATGGCTGTAGGCCCAGTCATCTTCCTAGTTTGTAGCAGGATATCCTGTCCTGCATAGGCTAATATCATGGGACTGGTTTTCCCTGAGCAAGAGATCTTTAGCTCAGGAGAGAGCTGTGCATCTTTCAAGAGTGTCATAACTGTTGCTCTTGCCTATGATTGACAAACACAGAGATGTAAAACAAAGAGTTTCAGCATCTTCCACCTTAATTAAACATCTTGATCCTGCAATCAATGCCAGCCAAAGCAGTGTGCAAAATATGCTATCTGATCCAGTGAAACATTAACATTAGTCTGTTAATGGCTTATAACGTATATAGGGGGTAACATTCCCCATGTCATTATGTTGTGCTTCGTTAATAACACGGCAGGAGCTGAGCTGGGTTAGAACACGGGAATGCTGATGAGTTTGGCATATGGTCGGATATCACTGGAAATGCCGTCACTGTATTACACAGGTTTTAGCACCATTTCCTAAACCGAAGTATCTGACAAGGTCACTTTTCTCCTGTGTCATTCTTGAGATATCTATGGCACAGGATTGCTCCTGTGTTGAACCCTGTGATGTAGTACTACACCAGACTCTCAGTTCTCATTTCAGAATAAAGTTGTGATTCACACTGTGAACAGAAACTTGAAAACATGACTTGAACCTCACAGAGGTAAGAAACTTGCCAAAAACATGAGACAGAGGTGTGAACTGCATCATATATGCTAGCGAGATATGAACTCCAGATCTCACTTCCCCAGGGCCTTTAATAGCCAGTGGTGGTTTTTGTCATTGAGAAATGTCAGACCAAGGGAATAGATTTGTATGACATTTCCCCATTTGGGGGGGGGGGGGGATGGGGGAAGGAAAGGATGATGTTTTAAGATCACCATATGGAATGTTCTAAAAATTTTAACTAAAAGATGCTTTTTATGTCGGAAGAGATGTTTCCTTTAAAGATTGAATGTTGACTTAAGGTCAGAAAATAAGAAACAAACCAAACATTTCTAGGTTACTAACCTTATGAAGAGACATGGTTACCCTGACTGATTTTTTTCCTTTCAGACATGTGAAAACACACATCATTTTGACCCCCTACCAGCCTCCCCTGAATTCTGAACTGATTTAAATTAATGTAGGCTAAAGCATAGGCTGGGTGAGAGCTACGGCTGCCACTGGGGCAATAAACAAGTCCAATTGCTCTGCTTAGCGTGCTGCCAGACACCCATTTTCCAGGCTGGCTCAGACTTCAAGATCCTCTTATGGTTGGGGGTGATCTCCTCCAACCAGACACCAGACACAAAACATCAGGGTGCTGCATGGCTTGCCAGGACAGACAAGTCACCTTCTTGAGATCCTTCCAACCGCAGAAGCTCACACCTTATCCAGAATGACCCAGTCCCTGTCCCTGTAAAGCCCCATCCTGCTCAGTCTTCAAGCCTTCCTCCAGCTGCTAGTCCTCAGCTTCCTTTTTGTCCCCAAAAAGCAATGCACAGCTCTCACAAACCTTACCATGACAGAGCCGAGACACTCTTCCCCAAGCTAACTACCTTAAATTCATTTTTCTCCTTTCTGGTCTTTTATTCTTTGCAGCTGGCTCCTGATGGCTATATGGGTTAACCTTTCCCCTGCCATATCAGTCTGAAAAAGCTCCTCACAGCTGCTTGCTGTTTTCAGCTCCCAGGAGAAGGAAAACTGGCTGCACACTAACAGGATTATAACAAAAATGACAGGAGGTGGCTATGGCATTGATGAGTCTGATGTAGGCGCATCAGGTGCCTACATTTTTAAAAGGATGTTGGAGAACTGAGGAAGATTCTGAAAAGAACCAAAGAATTATATGGTTGCTGGAAAAGAAATCATTTGTGAAACATTTTCAGAGGTCATTCCACTCACATTAAAATAATAAATAGAGAGGCAATAGCAAATAAGTGCCTCCATAAAATGAAAATAGCAGGTACCAAAGAACTTTTTCATAGAGCATTATAGGTATATATATAGGTATAGGTATCAAGAACCAGTGACTTGAAGCTGAAGTCAAGCTAATTTAAATGAGAAGGTAGGCTTGCATTTTTAACTACAGGGCTAATTAACTACAAAACAAATTACTGTGGCAAATAATCTCTTGTGATGTCTTCAGGTCAAGAACAGGATCCCCAGCTGGCCAATGTATTACAGTCAAATGCAGTCCAATACAGAGGACAAAGAACTTAACGCTAAGATATCTGGCAGCCTTTAAACCTGTGATTCTGGTTTCTTTCAGTGGAAACGTGACATTTGCAACATAGCCACCTGCACTAAAAATCCAGACCCCTCTCTGTTGGTTTGTGCTCATAGTATCCAAAAGCAGACCTTCTGAATCAGCCCACACTGCACATCTGTTGATGCAAACCTTACTTCAGTACTTGTTCCACAGTCTTTTATTCTTATTTGCCAAGAGATGTATCAACACTTGACTGTCTTGCATACGACCTGTGAGCATGCCAGCCTACCTCACTATACTCTATGCCCTCCTGCAAAAGTCATTTTGTACTTGTTGCAGAAAGTCTCTTTCCACCTTCTAGTTTTGTTGCCCCAACACATACAACTTCCGAGGCCTCTGATCCATCTCAATCGACTGGATGGGATGAGGCAAACACATTTGGGATGACACTGTAAACACTGGATCTTGCTGTCCTCGAGCACCTAGTGCTTCTAGACCAATAGGGCATGGATAGCAAATTTGCTATATGCATTTTCCAGCTTTGCTCTGTGATAGAGGCTTGGCTCATAGCCGTGAGATCATGGAAAGCTTCAGCCCTGTAGAGAAGAGTGTTTTGGACTAGGAGGCTAGCCACTCAAGGTGAGGGAAACTGCATTGTCCTATGCATTTGGGATAAAGAGTTGTGGATGCAGCATTTCAAGCAATGCAGGCTGCATTCAAAATAAGCATTGCTCAATGCTCTAGTTTAACCCTCAGTGACATTTATTCCCCTCTCAAGAACAGTCACGTCTCCTTTCCACTTTCATTTTGTGGGATTAACAAGCTTGGCTTTCAGGCTTCTTTCTAAAGCCTTTCTAATCCCTTGACTATTACAGGAGCCCTTTAATTCTCATTTGCTTCATATGAATCTTTCCTGAGCATTGTTTATTAATGCACACATTGGTGCAGACGAAACCTCCCCCATGCTTTCCATGTGGCCATTAGCAAGTCCTTTCTGGACTCCACTGGCCGTATCTCAGCTGGTAAATCTTACCTCACATTTCTCTGTTTCATGGCTGCATCACCTTATGGATCACAACCAAACTGTTTCAATAATATATTGAGGTCTTCGTGGTGCTCTGCAGCTTCCATTACCTGATAGCAAACACTCCTGTTTGGCCCTGGTAGAAGACTTCAGGTTGCGTCCTGTTGCATTTTGTTTATACACCAGTGTTTGAGATCATTCAGCAGGATTTCCTTCCCCACTTGCTTACTCAAGGTGCTGCCGTTTTTGTGCTCAGGTTATGGATGAAATATAGCTAAATCCAACTGATCCATATGAGATTTCTCTTCTACCAGGAGGTCGTTCACAACACAAACCGACGCGGTCTTCCCTCTGCAAATGCCACAGCTCTCATGTAAGTGCCAGTCCTCTCCAGTTTAACTATCAGCTTCCCATCTGACGCTGCTTTATTAGAGCACCAGCAGATGAGATCTGCCGCATTCTTCTTCTGTAGTAAGTAGATTTCAATTGTATTTTATTCCATTTTCCATGTATCTTCATGTCTTTCATTATTTTGCCTTCAAAATGCGTTTCAAAGCCTTGGGTCATACTGAGTTCAGATTAGTAAGCCTATGATTGCTTGAATTGCTTTTTACCTCCTTTTCAAATACAACTATTATGTTTGTTATTTTTTTGCCTCCTGCTACCATTCCTGATTTGACAGATTTGTGCAAAATTCTTATTGAGAGAATTGCAGTCTCATGTGCCAGTTCTCAAGAATATTCTTGAATAGGGATTAATCTGGCCACCAGCTTGATTAGTTTTAATTCCCTTCTGTGTTCATCCATGGATGTGTTCACGTTTCTATATAAACTTTTCATATTTGCTGGGGTCAAGTTTAACCCCATGTTGAATACGATTTTTATTGAAAATGAGGGAGACCAAGTAAATACTTGGTCTTTATTGTGCATATGTATGTATGTATGTATGTATGTATGTATATAGGGGTTAAAGATTATATAGGGGGATTATATACTGTATTAGGGTTAATATTACATATACATACACACATATATAAAAAAGTATATAATCTTTAACCCTCATGCTGTCCAAAACCTCCTCCCTGCCCAATTCTGAATCTATCCCACATCCTCCTTATTTTTTCTTCTTCTTTTTTATATAACTAACGAGTAATTTATTACAGTTTCAATTTACAATTCATATTCTAATTCTTTTTATACTGGAAATTCTCATTCATTTCATTTTCTGAACTTTAAAGTGTAGCTTTCTTTCAGGATAACCCTTTCTACCACTAGCTCTCTGATTGCTGCTAATACTCTTAAGACTGTTATTTGTCTGTTTAGGTCTCGATCCCAATACTTAGATACAGGCTCCAACTCTCTTGCACTTTGAATATGTTATTTTGGTCTGAAACCACTAGGCGGAAGTATTCAACAAGTTTCAAAGTTGACATTGTTGATCTGTTGCAGATCCCAGTCTGAGGCAACAATTTTATGAAGTTTGCAGTTTCTAGAAGGAATCCAGGGGTCTGCTGGGTCACACCTCCTCTTGCAAAGTGCCATGGCACTTAATCCTTTGAAGAAATTTATAACTATTCAATTTTTTGTCAGACTAGCAATGCAGCTTCACAACCTCATACTCTGAAGACTAGAAGCTACTTCTAATTTCTGGGGTAACTTTTTCCATGGCTATTCTATTTATCTTTTAAGTGCTTTTCTCCCCAGCTCATATTTTTCCACCTGCTTCACTTGCTGAGAACTACGATATGTCCTCTAAGCTGTTATTTTCAGGCTGAACAAACTAAACTTGAATATCTTTTCATAACATAGGTGGTATTGTTTATTTTAGTATTGCTTCTCTGCATGTTGTAAGGGTATGTGGTGTGTGAGAACATCTGCTTCATTCAGGTTATCTGGTCAAAGACCTTCTCAGTGCAAAAGGAAGAATAAATAAAGGAGGAAACCATACACAAAATGCACATTGATTTCCCTAAGGAGCTGAGAAAAACTGTATTAAATTATAAGTATGGTCCTCTGATTTTATTGTGTCGTCTATGCTATAGCTCCTGATTTTGCTAAAGAAATACTTTTTTTGAGACAGTTATTTATCTGTTTAGGTCTTGATCCCTGTTCTTGGGATATAGGGTCTCTTTTATTGGTTAGTTCCAAGTAGTTCTTTTTTTTCCTCTCCTTTAACTCTTCTGATTGGGGAGCAAATATGGAAGAAAATTGCCTTTCCATTACATTTATTTCCTGTCATAAGTGTGTACGCCATAGGTAATGAAATCAAGTCTACTGCAGAGAGCTACAGTTGTTCTGGGATTTTCATTTTCTTCTTTGACATGAATTTATTGTGCTACATGACTATCAAAGGAACAAACAAAATGTCGTGTTACTGAGCCAGGTTTCTCATAGGTGGTCCATGGGAATGCTCTCAGCCCTGAAGCTTTTGTTGTCTCTGCTAGTAACCTCTTTAAAAAGCTAGTAACCTCTTTGTGGGTAAAATCTGACAGCTGTACATAGATTACAGAAGAGGCAACTATTGAAGAGAACAGGTTGTTAATACAACTGCCTAAAAGGGGGCGAGCAAATCAAATGTCATTCAACATGATCAAATGGAAGCAGTCCATCTCAAAACAAGACTGTAGCCCATCCTGACATCTCGAGAAACTATGATTGTAATAAGAACATTGGAATGATCCAAAAATTAAGAGGATTCAGAGAAGACCCAGAAGGATTAAAGGAATGGGAAAACAGGCCAAGAGACTTGCATTACCCAAAATGATATCATCTTTACACAAAGGGGTTTCTGCAAAGGGTAAATTCATCTTAGGGATTACTTGTAATTCTTTGTGCTGATAATGGATTCACTTAGGGCACCAAATATCTTTTACATCCTGCCTCCTACGCTAGTGCAGCTCTGACTTGGCTTCTGAATGGCCTTCCCAGGAGGATGGACGTCAGTGAGGCTTGTGTGCAGCTGGCTGTAAATAAACCTATTCGTACAAGGCAAAAATACCCCTTCCTAGCACACAAACTGTCAAAGATGAGTTTTGTTACCTTTGGGTATGCACGTGTTCAAATATTTAATCTCCTGAGAGGATGTGGTGTCAGAACTACTCTGTGCAATGAGAAGGGTGAGTGTGACTCATTATTGTTTCTTGACAGACTCTACATGTCATGGGAGCAGATATCTGACAAGCTAGACTGGAAAACACCATCTTGTTAGTGCAATATAGTCAACTCCTAAATTTTGGTGGGCCACAAACTGGGTGAGCATTTAAAAAAAATCATTTTAGCCAAATAAAAACATTTACTTTCAATTTTATTAATTATTTTTAAATTTTATTGTGAAGGAATAGATCTACCTCAGTTCCAATGTCACAGAGCTGTTGACTTCACTGATATAAAACAGATGGTTTGCTGTGCATCAATCTTAAAATATGAAGGAGTACTAGTCAAAACTAATCAAAGATGCTATAATGCCAGGAGTAGCTAGGAGAAGCTAAAGGAATACCACAGAGATAAAGAAAATTAGAAGGTATTATGAATATTATTTATTTGTAGCCAGTGTTCAGACAGCCTTGACTGAAACCAGAGTCCCATTATCAAAGTGCAATTTACCATTCAGAACAAAAGAGAATTTCTGTCCAAAGAGCTCACAGTCTGAAGAGGTGAAAAAGGCAGAAGAGGAAGGTGACAGCGATGAACAGAGAAGGACATATAACTACCACCTTAGAGAAGGGCTATTGAGAGAGCAAGTAACTTTCCTTGCAAGTCACACATGGAGAGTATAGCAGATCCAGGAAATATCCCCAGGAGCTGAACCTCCAGTCAGTCACAGAACCCACTTTCCTTTCTGGCTGAAATCAGTGGGGGGAGGAAAGCACAGCTGAGCCTCGCCAAAACCTGCCAAACCCAACAATGACTGCAAGACTGCAGACTTGCAGTTACAAAGAGAAAGCATGTTACACTGACTTGCACATAACATGCTTGATACTTAAACAAGCAATTAAAATGTCAAGAGGAATTTATGACTACGCCTGCCTAGTGCATGACATGAGGCATAACACATCAGTCACCAGGAAGCAAAAGTATCTCCAAAGTACAAATACAAAGGGCATGGGACAGACTATTGTTTGGGCATGTGTCTTTCTGAGAAGCATCCCAAGCTAGTAAGGACCTGAAGAAGGATAAAGACCTATATAAAGAAAGCATGGTGAAGATCATAGGAGAACATGTGCACACCCGGTTTCAGGAGAATTTATGACTGTATCTATGGTCTCATGTTAACCCCAAGCTCAAATGCTTCAACCCAAATTTCCTAGTCATCCACACTGTTGCTACATTGATTTGTTCTAGCCCTTCACTGGAGTGAGCTAACCGACCCTCCCATCGGAGAAGCGCTGGCAGGAGGGGGAACAACTCACCCTGAGCACTTCACCTGCCACCAACGGGGCACCTCTGCCTTAGGCCCACGCTTCACCCCATGGCCATGGCTGACACACACCACCACGACCAAGGGCAGTATCGATGGGACTTGCATGGAGCTTCCCCTTTTCCAATACCTGATGAAGTGGCTGAAGTCCTGCTGCTGACTTCCCCTCAGTGGGCCTATCCATTTGTCTCTCTCCCCTCATTATTCATTAACAGGAAGCTCGATCATGAAACTTAGCCATTCTGTAAAGTTTGAGGAAAGCATCTAACAAACACAAAATTTGGTAGGGATTGACTGGTAGAAAGACAAGCAGCAAGGTTGCCTTAGCTTCATTGCTGGAGGAAAATGGGTAAAAAAGAATCCTCACTGATAAAATATAAAACAAAGTTTTATTCAGCCCAGTACAACTTCTGAAATATTGTGTTGTATTTATTATTTCATTATGTAGCAACACAACTACAATAGCATACATAATATGACTTATTCTGTAGATTCATCATATTGGAGGAAGTCCAGTATAGCATGGCATATCTGTGTATCATGCAATGGCTATTTTTGTGATATATCCAACCCAAGACATAAAAAATTAGTAGTCATTTGCTTAACAGGTTTATAATTAGGGTATTAATTAGGGATAAACTAAGGGTAGGGTAAATATTAGCTCCTCTCCCTTTTGCAATTTATCTTAAAACTGACATTCTTTTCCCTGTTCGCTAGGAGATCCAGTGTTGCTTGAGCTTCTCCCTGGCTCTTAAACTGGAGCAATGGATATAATGTCAGCAGGCATATCTGCCTCTGCTGTAAATGCACCACAGTACTCTCATACTGCAGGAGCTGCTTTGCAGTGGGGTGCCATTGATTAAAAAAAAAAAAAAAAAAAAAAAAAGATCCCAAACCCTTCCCAGCTTTTGTTTCTGCATATATAAATGTTGAACAAAGCTGAATATAGCAGAGTCAAAGGCTACAACTTAGCAACTACCGAAGCTAAGTAATCATGTTCAACTATGTTTAACCGATCTTGATCAACAAACATTCTTTGACAGTGCATGTTTAATGAGGAGGCTTCAGTTGACATGTATTTACAATATCAGTTTCTGTGAATGTTTAAAATATTTTTGACAATGTTTTCAGTTATGAACTATTTAATACCTGGAGATTGTTGATTATCTGCAAATTCTTCATTCTCAACCATGAGATTGCCACTACTGGCTCTTGTGACACTGTCATATGATGGAGGAAAAGATGTTGAGGACAAAGTTTCAAACTTGTCTAGACTCCTACCATAGTTTTTATCCATCATAGATGCAATAAGTCCCTCTTTTTCTGGAGCACCCTCTCCAAGAACATCACCATTGCAAGTTCTGCGATGGTACAGGTAAGAAGCCTGCTTTATAGAGCGTTGAAGCAAATGACTCCGGTACGCACGTTGGATGACAGTGGCACAAACTTCCTCTTGTTTGTGTCTAAGTGTAGCGGAGATTGGCTCATAGGATATTTTGGAAGGATTGGCAGCCATGAACTTCTCCTCCATTTGTACTTTCAGAGCATCCATCTCCCCAGAGTCTCCTAACACTCGTTTGGTAAAAGCAAACAAAATATCCAAGCAATGGATCCTATCTCCACTGACCATGGGCAGGTCCATTGCTATGAGTTCAACTTTGTTTGGCTTTGGTACACGTAAAGGTTGAGTCAGAGCATCTGCAAAGTCTGAAAGCGCAGAGAAAGCTATAAACTGAGTTGCTTCAGGATCAAACTTCTCCCAGACTTCATAAAAGATGTCAAAGTCATCCTCACCTAGAGGCTCTGTGCTTTCCTCAGTGGCAGCATTGAAGTTCTCTAAAATAACAGCTATGTACATGTTTACAACAATGAGAAATGATATAATGATGTAACTTACAAAATAAATAATGCCTATGGCAGGTTTACCACATTCACCTACAACACCACTTATGTTTGGATCACAGTATGGTGGTCCAGTGTTTAAAATAGGACTGAGAAGACCATCCCAGCCAGCTGATGTTGTGATTTGGAAGAGACAGAGCATGCTGTTAGCAAAGGTTTGGAAGTTGAACATATCATCAATGCCATCTTCCATCTTCACATAGGCAAAGTTAGCCATGCCAAAAATGGCATAAATGAACATGACCAGAAAAAGCAAGAGGCCAATGTTGAACAGAGCAGGTAGGGACATCATTAAGGCAAAAAGGAGAGTTCGAATTCCTTTGGCAGCCCGGATGAGCCTTAGTATTCGTCCAATTCGAGCCAAGCGAATGACCCTGAAGAGTGTAGGTGGTAAGAAATGTTCAAATGCTTTACCGATGCCAGAAAGCAGTAAGGCTAAAAAGGAGACAAAAATAATTGGTTAGAAGATCACATTTCTGCTTAACTAGTAATGAAATGAAATGATAATATCTGTACAGCTGAAAAATATCTTGTGCTAATGCCCTAGCATAACAACTTTTAACAGAAGTTGCAGTTTTCAACAGAGTTGGAAGAAAAGCTGTAAAGGTCAGCAATTATGAACTATGTTCTTCAGCCACCAGAAGATAGCTTCTATTGTATTAAGGATGGCAAAAACCTTTCTATGCACATTTAAATACACATATCAGCCAGTGTTTGTGGTAATGGTTTTCTGGTTGCCTGAATACTTCAGCAAGTGCAAGTTATATACTTATATTCTAATTTTTAGCCTCAAATACTGACACTACAGAGCTAAAAACATGAGATAACAACGTCATGGTCATCATTTAGATAATATAGTCAAGCTACATGTAAGGAAAAACCATGAAGTGATGAACACAAAACTATTGTGTGCTGTTCTACAATGGCTTTCAGTTCATTCAGGGATATAGCTATACATGGATGTTATTTTCTATTTAATTTGCATGACAATTGACAGACGGGTCTAGTGGCTCTAGAAGCAGAGGCCTGGCCTGTTAGATTTAGACAGCTTGGATTCATTTTTCTGGATTTCCACTCCAGGAACTTCCCCTCACAAAGAAGAGCTCTATTCTTATTGTCGCCCAAAAAGTAACTCATGTTAAAGAAACTAAATATTTTTCTTCCCCAAAATGGCTTTTGCTATTTTGGCAGTACTGGCACTAAGAATAGTTACATTGACAGAAGAGCAATGTTATTTCAGCTCTTTACTCCATTCTTCCATTGAGATCCCTTGAAATAAAAGCTAACACAATTGGGTTGTTTTTTTCTATCCTGTTAGAGGATGAGAAGCCTGAAGTTCAATTAGCTACGCCTGAGTTTCAGGAATGTGAATCCTATAGTCTATATTCTCATTCTGAACTCTATAGTCTCTATATATTTCAATTCTTTATTACAAGCACAGATGACAAAGAGAAACAATTTTTATCTGATCGAAGATTTATTGGTTGAGAATCATGGCACAAAATCTGTAACAGCTGAAATTATCACATAAAGTGGTATTGCTACTATGGGTCGTTAATTCTGTCTTTCAGATGGGGAAAAAACAAGCTAAACAACCATTATGAAAGATTTATATAACACAGTGTTCCTTTTAAAATATTGGGTTTTATTAAAATAAAATAGTATATTTTTAAAAAAAAATCCTATTTCATGTTATTTTAATGTAACCATAGCTGTTTACCCTCTGATCTTCTTTTTTTTCTTTCTTTCCTTCTAGACTATGTAGTTCTCTTTTCTCAGCACTTCCCAACATTACGCTTCCATTGCAACATTAATTTGCAGCTGATAAATTTTAACTATGTTTTTCTGAATAGAATTATATTTAGCAAATAATTTTCCAATTCAGTTTTACTTACCAATAAGTGACATGATCACAACAACTAAATCAAATATGTTCCAAGCATTTGAGAAATAATATTGCCTCAGAGCCACCAATTTCAGTACGCATTCTGCAGTAAAGACAGCAACAAAAAGTATATTGATTTTGTTAAGAACGTAAGTCTTCGTTTCACTTTGGTCATCCGTTTCCACCATCATGGTGATCATGTTGAGGCAGATGAGAATCATGACGATGACATCAAAGGCTTGATGTGTTACAATGTCAAAAAAGAACCCTTGGTATTTGTTCTATAGGAAGAAAATACATCTAGCATTAGCCATAAAAGTAGGGAGCATTCATCTGCATATATTTACTAACATCTCAATTTTTATGTTGCAAAGTCATTTAGCTGTGATAAGGACAGAGATGTTTAAGAAAGTAGAATATAAAAGTGACATTAGAACTCCCTTCTCATCCTGACATTTAATCAGTTCCAAGGTGAATATATAATCCAATAATATTTATGCACAAAACTTAATAAATATTTAACCTGTAAAGTCTTTCAGTGCAATTTTTTTATACGGAATTGACTTTAAGAGCACAATTTGAATATCAATGTAAAGATACTATCAATAATTTATGTACAACATATTAATGTAGGCACTTGTCAGTGAACTAAGTTAATTTTGCAATGCATTTTTCTTTAGAAGAATTCAGACAGTCTTACCAATGGTCTTGGAATAGGCTTCTGAGGTTTCTTTGATCCCAACTTTTTCATTGCATTGTAATATTTTTTCTGTTCCTCTGTCATGAAGATATCTTCCCCACCTAGGTATATAAAGAAATTTCACTGTTATTGTTGATGAGAAAGCAGCATTATTGTAGCTAAGAAGTCTAAAATACCGGAAGCTAACATTTCTTTCTTTTTCATGTCTTGCTGGGTATGCTAGGGTACTAGCCCTTTTCATAATTTGTAATAGGCCCCAAAGAAACACAGTGGCATAAACCATATATTTCACAGAGCAGAAGTTCTACGGTGAAACTTGGCAAGCTCAGAAAGCATGAAAGCAACGGAGCAACGAAAACCTGGATAAAAACAACCTTTTCCTTGGTTTCCTGCATCCTGCTTTTGTCAAATATCCAAAATACTTATCACAGCATCTGTCTCCAACCACCTCCTAAATAAACAGTCTCCCTCAGTGCTCAGCGCCAAGGGCAGGAGCAACATTTTAAGGGGCTGCAGAGCTGATGTCATAGCCTTTGAAACTTTGGGAAAGAGTTGTGTGTTCATGTTATAGGGGAAAAGAAAGGAGGAAGAACTTCACCCATAATGTTACTTCTGCTATCTTCATTATTAAATTCTATTGTAAATGCAAATAGAAGTTTCAGATGTCCTGTTTAGCAAGAACTTTGTACTCTTAAGATAGTATGCTAGAGAGATGATGCTTGGGAGCACCACCAGTATACTTATCTTTTTCTTTTGTTGGTTGAAGTTGTCAATAATAACACCAACAAAGAGATTCAGAGTAAAGAAAGATCCGAAGATGATGAAGCTCACAAAGTAGAGATACATTGATAGATTTTGTTCCATTTGCGGCTGTTCATTTTTCTGCAGAAATGAAAAGCAAAATGAAAAATGACCAATAGCCACAATTCACAATAATCTTCTTTTTGCAAATTGATCCCAGTAGGAACTAAGATTTACAGCCCTACTGCAAAGTCTGACAGAAGTAGGGTATAGTTTATAATGACCAATAGTGCTTAACACAAAATTTTTTATCTTGTACTAGAGGAAGGGGCATGAAATTGTGGAAAGTAGCAACATTTG
The DNA here is from genome assembly GCF_003343035.1 of Apteryx rowi. Taxonomy (NCBI): domain Eukaryota; kingdom Metazoa; phylum Chordata; class Aves; order Apterygiformes; family Apterygidae; genus Apteryx; species Apteryx rowi. The sequence goes on along the minus strand of NW_020451216.1, from coordinate 725,277 downwards.
AAATGTGATTACTTGATGCACTGAAATCCTAGGAGCTCATAGGAAATAAAGGGAAACTTTACATGGAGGACATGTTTGATCAGATGGTGACTACTATCTGTTATGAGATGTCAAATCATGATGAAATTATATGCCAGATGAAACACTTGAGATAAAACCAACCAGAAAGTATGTCTTTTAAAAATGGTACCACAACAAAGTGTTAATGCTATGACAGTTAGTCAGTTTGACTTCTTTTACAATGTTTGTTTCTGCATTTTCTGGCTAGATCATGGTAGAACAGGATAATGTAATTCATACTGGTATTGAATATATTTGCACTGAATAACCTGTAGAACAAAATTTATTCTTTGACTAATGATGAATGAAGTTTAGCTTTATTTTTCACTTCTTTTTTTTTTCCCCACAAACAAGCAGATTTTTTTTTCTTTTTAAACCTGACTTAAGATACTACCAATGGTACTTGATTCAGGCCCCCCTGAAGTCAATAAAAACAGTTATTGAATTGGACATTCTTGACACATTTTTCCACACGTGTCAACCAACCTTCAGCTTCTTCTGATGAGAATGGGAGCTGTGAAGTGCTCAGCACTTGAAAAATCAAGCAAACTATTTAGAAGTCTAATCCCAAACTCTTACCTTTCAAAATGTTGGCCTAGATATGTTTTTTCTTCTCAGCAAAAAAGCTCTCTTATTACTATTAGGGATAAAAATAAAACCAAAAGAACAAATCTAAACTCCCATGCTGGCTGACAGAGATCCAATTAGCAGAGTCAATGGAGTCTAGAGAGGTGTTCATCTGATCAATATAGATATCTGGGGTGAGCTGAACAGATCTCTAGATCCTTCAGGCATTTTGACTAGATCTTCATTAACCGTAATAGATGCTTGGATGCCAAGCTGACGTGGAGACCCTTCCACCATAGATAAATTCATTTAGGTGTATGGATCTGGAGTTGAATCCCACTCACCGGTAGAGCAGGCTAGCATTATGATACTGCAGGTCATTCACAGATGAAATGTTTGCGTCAGATGATAGAAATAATTACTGGAAAGCTTTAGCACAGACTAATAGCAGATGTCAACAACACATGAAAAATCACAAAAGCAGGGCTGAAAACTGAAGAGGTGCTTTTCAGAAAACACAGTTTGAAGGTAGTGACTAACCTCTCGTGAATCTACTGCCGCATACATAATGTCCATCCAACCTTTAAAAGTTGCCTAGAAAGAGAGGAAATTTATGGGAAGTGTGTTGAACTTTTAGGGTAAAAGTCTTCCTACCATTGCAATATCCAAGTAACACTGATTGGGGAAAGAGGCTGTCATGTGGTCACAAGCATATTGTACCAAATTCTGACTTTAGGGAAACTTGCCAGTGCTCTACATGTGCGCTAACAACATTGCTGTTCGAACACCCAGCTATGAGGGAAGAGCGGGCTGCGTGAGACCACTCTTTTCCATCACCCACAGAGATGAATTAGGGGTTGGCTGGATGCTGGGTCCCTCCTGGCTAGTGAAGGCGAACGGAACTTACCACCTGAAGAAGAGCCAGGTAACCAGAGCCAACATTATCGAAATTGACTTTAGCATTGACCCAGAATATTTTTCCAGTATTATTATAAATTTTACAGTCTGATATGTTATTAATAGAGCTGTTTAATTCTGAATCTTCTTCTGTCAAATTGACACATTTCCCAAACTTTCCAGCAAACAGGTTCACTCCCATGATGCTGAAGATGAGCCAGAAGATGAGGCAGACGAGCAGGACATTCATGATGGAAGGGATGGCTCCCACGAGGGCATTGACCACCACCTTTGGTGAAATGGGAGAGAAGAAATACAGTTACTTAAACAAAGACAGGCGCAATTATCCACTCAGTGCAATGAACTGTTACAAAAAAAACCTAAGCTCCCCTTGGCCATCTCAGCAAACAGCAGCCTAATTTTTTCCATGTAAATACCCATCTCAGTTGTGACTGGTACCTTGAACAAAGATTCACAGATGTCTTGCATTTGTGAGATCAGTCCCTTGCATTGCAAACTCTTTGGAAATAAGAACCATTATGTTCTCAAAGGAACAGCTAGTTTGTTTTAATTTGCTGTGAAACACCACCACATAAGTATACTACACAAGTCCATCCTCTTTTGATAACTTTCTCTTGTTTTTTCTTTTTCTTTTTTCTTTTTCTTTTTTTTAACTTTTATAACACTAATTAACGGATGACTCTTCCATGAGCATTAATGCAGGGGGACTGTTTTATTAAGACTGTGAAAAGTAGTTTTAGAGGACCACTAGTGAATCTCAGCTAGTCTTTTGCTAGATCTATTATTTTTTTTACTGGATTATTGTTGTATTTGGGATCCATAATCATGAACTAGGGATATTTTGTGCTAGATGCTGTACAGTCACAGAAAAAAAATCCATTTAAGGTTTAAGTGTATGCCAAGGCATAACAGATTGCTGCACAAAATGGGGCAGTGTAAGTAAACAATGAAATTATATCTTTAAGTTTTGCAGGCAGTGAACTCAGCACATCAAAGTCTAACTGCTGTCAGGTAGCAAACAAGAACTTTATGAAGTGGAATAAAAATGAAAAAGCTTTGTGAACATTTTTGGAGAACATGTCACCAGCATTTTATGTAGCAAGGTAGAACATATGATAGTACCTATTTTGAAATCCACGCCAGATTTGGAAATTTTTGGCAGTAAATTAATTGAAAGAATATATCAATTTCTGTCTGCCTTCACAGGACAATATTGTAATCAGAGGGATTTCACTTTCACTTCCAAAAGATATCCAGAGGTAACACTTCTCAACATCACTGAGTTTGCATTTCCATGTAAATGTCCAGCAGTGACATTGTATATTATCTATATTCACATGCCAGAGTATATTCCATAGACCTAGAAGTTAATTTTGCCCAAACACCGCTGTGGCTATTATTACCATTTCGCATTACAGTGCACAGATGTGTTTTGCATATGACTAGGTGAGGGAATTTCTCTGCTTTTAAACGATGGCAGGTTTGTAATTAAAGTCATGTCTAAGTTTCACATTTTCTTTCAATGGAAAAGGCAGCAAATAATCTACAGAGACACATTTCTGCTTTTTGTAAGAAATAATAATAATTTGGACAAAGTACCTCTTAATAGTCTAGAGCTCTTGTAAATCAATCCAGTAAAAAACTTGCAAAAAGGAGGTGATTCACTTTTTTCTGAATTAGCTTTCCAACAGACTTCAAAATGAAAATTGTGTTCATGGTTCTGATTTTAATTTTTCGTCATCTCAAAAAGGCAAGAAGACAGAAATGATTGAGTGGCATTGGAGCAGAGTTCTGCCAGGTCTAGGTCTAGTTTCAGCAACAGCCAGGCCCAATCACTTAAGGAAAATCTATAAGGAGCACGCAAGTTCAGAGGAGCCCGGCAAATATGCCTTTTAAAAATTAGTCTTGTAGACCCTAAACTTTACTTGGCATAGACCTGCCAACCTCATAAAGACACAGTCACATGAGTTATGATGCTCTTATGTGGTTATTGGTATAACAGGCTTTAATTTATATTCAGTCTTACCCTCATCCCTTCAAATCGTGACAATGCTCTCAAGGGTCTCAGAGCTCGGAGAGTCCTCAGAGATTTCATATAATCAAATGAACTACCTATGACACTTATTAAAGAGACCTGAATGGAGACACATAAGAAAGTATTAGCAAAGTTCTGGCAACTGCTTTTTTTATTTCCATTCAAAATCATCATCATCATCATCATCACCATCTTATTGGCGAAAGTGGAGAAGAGCAGCCTGCAAACACAGGTGTATGTTTTCTACATCTCAAAATTTAAGAATGAAATTTGCACTCCACTGAAACCAATGACAAAATACACTATGTAAGGGTGCTAGATTTTGCTCAGCATAATATCTCCAAACTTGGGTTTTGATGTGGATGTTTAGAATGTTACAGTGGGAGGCATTTAGAGGCCAAACTGTGAACAAGTCTTTGGTGACAGAGTATGATGTCCCCAAAATCATTGTTAATGGAAGGTAAGAGCTCAGCACTTCCCCGAATAGAGTTTCCCTTTCAAACTGTCTTAAATTCACATCCGAGAAAGAATCAGCTGTCCTGCTGCTATGTCCTGCATTAGGACCCTTCTGGAAACATCGAGGGCAGAACTTACGTGTACAATAAGGAAGTCCAGCCAGCACCAGGCATTGGTGAAATACTTCGTGAAGCCATAAGCCACCCATTTCAGGAGCATCTCCAGAACAAAGATGAAAGTGAATATTTTGTCAAGAAATTCCAACATAATTTTAATATTTCTTTTCTTGTTTATATGGATATCTTCAAATGCCTGAAATTATAATATATAGATAAACAACAAAAGTCAGATGACCTTCTTAAAAATGATAGTCTAGAATGATTAAGTTCCCATCTGGTCACTCAATATGTGATTTACATAGATCTGAATGCCATCCACGTTTACTCAGATATATATCAACCAAGAAATTTAATTCTTTCTTTCCTTTCTCTTTCTCTGTATCTTATACCCCTGTGGGGACACACACACACATGCACACCAGGATCCTAGGAGGAACGTATATTTTTAGAAATTTAATTCAAGAAGCTTATGATCTCAAGAGAATTAAAATACTAAGTAAGAGTCATTTATTTGTTTTAATGACATATAATATATATATATATTTCACAGTTGTGGAATATCTCCCAGAGAAAGCCATAAAAATCCAGCATGCAGCCAGAATAGAAATAGCTTCTGAGAGTTATATATTTTTAGAGTTGCTCAGTCTCTCTCATAATTTGCTATAAACAATAAATTTGTAATAATTACAATCGTGAATGACTCCTGTGTGAAGCCTCGTTCTTTTTCCTCTTGATGACTGAAGATATACCTTGTCTCCTCTGCTAAAAACACTTTGCTGCATGCAAATCAAACTAAAAATGCTTCTAAATATATGAAATTATGTTATACTAACCAGGGCTCCACTGCTCAGAAGAATCATGAATATGATAAAGGATTCAAACCAGGAATGTTCAACAATTTGGTAGCAAGTTTTTCTCATGTTCCACCATGTTTGTCCTCCCAAGTTTACGGCTTTACCCGCATAGCAGTGAAAGTATCGAAAGCAACCTGAGAGGGAGAGACACACGCAGAAAGGAATATACACAGAAATGCAGGGTTACCCAGAAAAATTCTGAGTGCATGGGAAGTCCTTGGTCACCCTAAATGGATATTTTTGTTGGTCCCTTTTCATCTGTTTTGCCGTGAGAAAAAAAATTAGGAAATATATATATGTGCATCTATTTTTTTCCCCCTAATTCCTATTTAAATATATAATAAAGTTACTGGAGCACCTTTGAACAACGCATTATTTCCAGATACTTCTGCGACATTGGCTCTCAGGTAGCTGCTGTTTGGGCTCACAAAACTTCGGGGCAGGGGGAAGAGCCCTGTTGTTGCAAAAGACTATCAGTTTTTGAACACTGTTTTGGGGAAACAGTACCATAACACAGCAGGACAAAAAGGCTTAGAGACAAAGAAGATATTACTGTTATCTTTAATACTGCAGCATTATACCTTACCTTGCAAGGTCCATTCATGCATTTATTTATTTACTTTTGAATGTACAAAGCATCTGATTTTATATCACATAACCTGTAAGAATACGCCTAATTGTTAGGTTGCCTAAAAGATGTTTCCTTGCAAACTGAGCAGATTACTTCTGTGATTTTTAGTACTTCTTACAAGTGGCTCTGGCAGCACTGCCTGTTAAGTTTTCCTGAAACATCCCGTTGTAGAATCCTGTTTCCATTTAATTATTCATTTTACCAAATGACTTTGGGTGACATTTTCCTTACTGTCTGCTGTAGGCTAATTCATATTTTCATTATTATAAAAAAAAAAAAAAAAAAAAAAAAGTAGGAGGCTTCTGTAATTTCCAAAAATGAAAAAATATATATATATCATGCCTTTCTATAGTACATGTACACTGTATTACATATACACTGTATTATACATAAATTTGTGTGTGTGTATATACAGACAGAAATATTATCTATCTATATAACCCACATATATATGTTAGTATATAATCTATGTAAAACATTCTGATGATCTTTCCTTTAATAACCTCTCTTTCTCCAGTAACTTGGATCTGCTTTGGGGGATTAGGTGTGGAAAGCTACTTGCACAAGACAGTGACCTTTTCCTAGTGTGCAGAAACCTTTGTGAGGTACAGATTTGTTATAACTTCAATTGAATTCTGTAATGATTTGGCCGCAGCAGGCACACTCTGGCCTGGGACTACAGCGCGTGAAACAAGACATTTCACTGTTCTTCCCTGGACACAGATTTTGGGGCTCGAATGGGGACAGAAAACCTGTATCTGTTTTGCTCTGATGGCTGTACTGACAAATATAGCTGTCTATAATGCAGTTTTGACAAAAATCCTGTAGCTCAGAGATCTGACATCTGTATTATTAACGTACCATTTGTGGTCTTTCTGGAGAGATAAAAGCAAACTGCAATACAAGCATGGTAAATCTTCCTTAGGATTTATGGCGTATAACATTATAATAGTAAAAAAGACATTATAACGCAGGAAGTACTTTGTTCACAGAGACAACACCTCTCCAGCTTTGAATAATTTTTACTTGCTTCGCTCTTACTGATCCAATCCCAAAACGGTGCACTAGAAATTTCATTGACATAAAAATGGCAGAGGAGGAAAGGCCAGCGCTGCAGAGCAGGGCAGGGAGGCGATGGGGGTAACTAGAGCCAGGTGAGCACCAGGAATGTTTTTACTAAACTTATAATTAATTTAATATAACAAGCTAATCTGGAAGAAAAGATCCTACAAACTGACTTGGACAATATAGTTTATTTGCTCACGTCTAATACTGAGAGTGCAGTGATTACCCCTGGCTGTCAGTAATGACTGTTATTTGGGAAAAATCTAATGAACTATTTATTTTCTTCTTATGGAAGCCACGTATTGTTATACATGTTTGAGCAGGAAACTTTCATAGAGGTATCGAGTACAGCCCGTAATGAAAACTTGTAAAGCTAAATGTTGCACAATCATTTGAAAAAGGGATTCCCTGCCTATCATCCCATAGAAATTCAACTTCATCCTGACATCTTCTCTCTGTTATTTCACTCCTTTGATCATTATAGGGATTTGTTCACAAAATGTTATTAAACAAATAAGCATTTATATTGGTGTAAAGTAAGAATAAATCTTGAATAAATCTGATGTGCCAAGTGCCTTGTGCCAGTGGCCATGTCAGGTGGGACCTGTCCCCACACATTTCTCCCGTGCTAATGCCCTGAAGTGACTTTGATGCTGTCCCGTGGAGCAGGATTCACCTCACTTCATTGCAACCATCATGTATGCCAGACTCTGGGCCTCGGTATCTAAAGAAAGGGAGATTATTCTTCAGGTGCCATGATCTCTCCATTGACTAGAGAGGGACAACAATGTAGACAAGATGCCTGATTTGTGAGCAACCAAAATTAAGTGTAATTAGTCTCACCCTATTTGCTCAGCATCACTAGAGAAATAGGTTATTTTTTACTATTTGCATTTCTAATTAGTGAAAATATCAGAGTCTTACTTTCTGGAAAACACATGTCTGGGTTCTTTAAGTTTTCAGCAAACTCTGGAATCTGCCTCAAAAGATCTTCGGGATTCGTCAGGTCCACTGTGCTGCCTTCAGAAGAGCTGACACTGTCAAGCTGCCAAACAAAATAAAAATAAGGCATTGATTCTTCCTACATTCGGCCCCAGTTAAATAAATTTGTCCCTGAGAAACTGCAATTAAAAAAAAAAAATTAAAGCTTGGCCACGTACTAATATTCCAAATAGAGTTACTAAAGGAATGGACTTTGATTTTAAAAGTATATGAGCTTAGAAATACCTGCAGGTGCATTCAAATGGGAGCCAAAGCTGTATACTTACAAGGTATAAATGCATATCTGTCTATCTACATGAACCAGCTTAAACTATCTAATGAGCTTGTAAATTGAAGAGATTGCAACTTTTATACAGGTACATGTAGTCCTCAAACTTGGATAAGCTTTAGCTGGGCTAAAAACAGGAAAACATAGGAGAATACATTTAAACTGGACAATCAGATAAATTTATTGTTGCATCAGAAACGCTCAAGAAAGTACTTATGAAGTTGAAACTGGAATAATATATATTCTCTGCTTGCAAAACTTCTTACAATCCCACCACACATAATATATAACATACAATGAATCAGCAGTTTGTTACCAATTAATTATTCTAGGCTTTTTCTTCTTTATGTTTCCAAATTGCTGGGAAGACACTGTTACTTTTTGAATGTATTCTTTATTCAAAATTATCCTAAAATATTTTTCTGAATAACTACTGCCTTTAGTTTCTTTGTGAGAAACTCATTTAAAGTATTATGTTTCCTGGAATTGAGACACAGGTGGACTTCCAGGAATTTCCCACTTTTACTTGGAAGCATAACACTCCTTTAATGCCACTTTCTTTTTTTTTTTTCTCTGAGTCAGATTTCAAGAAATACAGAATAGCAGATAGAATTTTTTAAATGATTTATTTGAATCACATTATTTTATAGTTTTTTTCCATTTCTAAGCACTCTCTTTTCCATGCTATATATGTATGATTGTATATATACATATATATACATATATATCTGTATTTTAGTGAATACCTAGAAACCCAGCGCAGGTTCAGTTTCTTTCACAGAATCCTGATTCCATCATTAATCAGATAGACCAACTGCTTCAAGCTCAGCACCACTAACGCTACTAAACCGAGCTCTCATGTTGCATTGCAGGGGCTGCCCTAAAGGTACTATAAATGCTTGTGTGAGTAACGTATCTGTGGAGTCCCACTGCAATAGAATTAGAAAGTGCTTATGAATTAAAATGAATTAGAAAACGTCCCTTCCCCAAAGTCAAACTTCATTTTTTCCATTTCCTATAATCTTTATTCAGCTCCAACAAATCCTAGAACAGAAATGCACAGAGCTCGACCAGAACTGGAAACTCAATGTTGTATAACAAAATTCTGTTACCTCTTTTTGCTCTGGCGATGCCTTCCTGTCCTTTTCTAGGCAAAGTACACTGAATTCTTCAGAGGAAAATCCCGATCCTTTACTCCAGCTTCCTGAGCTTTTCCCTCGTTCTCCCCTTTGCCTCAGCTGATTTTCCTCCTGAAAATAATATGTGGATTAGAGTGGGGCTTTTTTCTCCTTTCTGGGGATGAACAAGTTGGAAGAGAAAGAAAATATAAGTTGTACAAATCATTTAAAGTAGGTCTCCCTGGACAAGACAAGTCATGCAGATGTAATCATTTTGAGTCTCTGACTCTACCTAGGGATAGAAAGAGGGAATTTTTTCTTCATGGGCATGCAGCAAATTAAGGAATTAGTAATTCAACAAGCAGTCCAAAGTCTGACGCATGGACTATGGAAGTTAAGTGAGAATTTTTTCCTATGGATTAAGATGGAAACTTAAGGTAGGAAAATCTGGATCCAAAAAGGGAGTGTTCTATGGTTAAAATAGAACTGAAAATTTCAGAGAAAACAGAAAGAAATTGGATTATTTATGCTACCATATAAAAAACATGAACTTAATAGATCCATCCCATCTTTAATCCTTCTACTTTGTTCTAATAGTTACTATATTCTGTATGCTCAAAGACAAAAGACAAAGAATGGACCACAGTTGAAAGTTCATATTAAGAGTCCATGATGATATATCCTTTATGTAGCACATATGTTTTTGCTCAGTCACGTAAATAATGCCAAAATAGGTGAACAAATTGCAAAGTCACAAAGGACTGCTGCAGTTATCTGCCAACACTCTATGAACTATGCAATTATCTGCACATAACACAACACGTCTTCCAGTAACTCTTGCAGCAAACCCAACAATTTATAGTCTTTCTTTTAAAATCATAAACAATCTTGATTTTAAAAGGCTCCAAGTGATCAACAAATCCTCACTCTAAAGATTTGTATTTTTGGTTCTAGATCAGAATTTTGTAACCATCTGGAGATGGATACACATATGCCATCCTGTTCTGCTGGAGACAGTCTTCTAAGATACATACATCTTTCTATATATGTTGTACACTAGTATCCAAATACAAATAAACAATTTTATTACCTTTTCACTATATTCTGTGTCTGTAAATGTGCTCAGTTTATCATCATCTTCAAAACCCTCACTTATATTCTCTGCCTCAGCAATAGGGACACAAACAAATATATTGGGATTGTTAATAAAATCTTCAAGATTGGAGCATTTGTCCCCATTTTTCTCAGTCCCTTCATTACTGTAATTCTCTTTACAATTTTTTCCTTGTGTTCCAAAACCAAATCGGTTCTGTGCAGTCAATTTAATTTTCTTTCTGTGTGCTTTCTTCAGATGCCTGAGCTTTCCACAACAGGCATCCCATGTAATGCTCTTTACATGGTGAAATCCCTTGTGAATCTGAGCAAAGGCAATCTGAAGATTATTCATCTCTCCATCATCTTCTGTTGTCTGGAGACAGTCAGTGCTGAAGGAATTCAGTAGTAGTGCAATGAACAGGTTGAGAACCTGAAAGTCATTGAAATAAATAAATAAATAAATAAATAAATAAATGAAGTCATGAGAATATCATTCAGAAATTTAAATTCTAACTTGGAAGAATACAGCTACTATCAAAGTTTGGTCTTACTGAACAAACCAAAACAAGGCAAAGAAGAAATGACTATGATCACATTATCGTTGATGAGACAAACTTATCTCTCAGAAAGCTTTACGTTGCCATGACACTCTCCATACCAGAAGTTATTTAAAATAGTAGCTAAGACAGATCTGTGCATGCCAATTGCCAATATTTAACACAAACAACTTTCAAAGGTTATAACAGTAGCAAAGACTACGGGCATGGCTAACTAGTTTGACACTTTCCTCAGGCTCAGCAATTCTATCAAATCTGCAACACTGCCACAAAATCAAAACCAAGTTTCTGAAACTGAGCTTTCCTTCCTGCTTTTGAGTACATTTAAAAAGGAAAATTTATAAAAAAAATTATTATTATTATTTTTGGCAGCGGGTATGGCGGCAGGCAGGTTTCAACTTCTTCCTAAATTCCAGTTTATTTTAACTCATGTTCCAGTTTAGGATGGGATTTATGTAGCTTAACTTTTATCACATTATAATTGGGCAGATAGTATGCCTTAGTTATCTAGGCACCCCCACAGCCAGTGGAGAATATTAGTGCTCCAGAGACCAGTTCTTTCCACCTGTCTTAGTTATTCATCTTTTACGAAAATAGTTCAAACCTTGGATGCCTCTCTGTTTCTGTTGATAATGAGAGCGCCTCAATGAGTAGCTTAGCCTAAGCACTTCACAGTGCTGACAGTTAACTTTATATGATATGAATCTCACTTGCCGTGGTGGGAATGACTGGCATAAGCTGTTGCCTTTGGATGTGAATGCACTTACAGAGGATTCATTTATGCACATGATTAAAGAAAACCCTGATTTCAATGATAGTAGCGTATGCTCTGCTATTTGCCTATCACAAATTTCATACTTATGAGATAGATCTTAAACAAAACCCAGATTTGATTTACAGAGGGATTTATCACTTAACTCCATTACTTCAAGGAGGTAAGCCATAAACCTTAGTGATTATTTACATCCAGATCCTGAGAGGCGAAGGAAAAATAGTTGCCTCTATTATTTCGATTGGAAAGTCATTTGTTGCTGAATTCCATGTCACATTGTCACATGAAAGAGTCAAGTGATGTTGTGCACAAAGCATCATGCTGAAAATACGGACAGAAGCTCGGGGATGAAAGGCAAAAGTGTCTTTTGCAGACTGTAACAACACATATATGTCTTCTACCTCTGTTTGGGGGAACTACTCTTTATTAACAGAAAACCAGTTAAGTGCATTCTACTATTCACAGGATAAAGAGAGGAAAAATATCAAAAACTCACCACTAAATTTCCTATCACCATGACCAGCAAAAAGACAAGGAGGCACAATGGTCGTTCAGCTACCACCATGCATTCCCACATGGTCTCAATCCATTCTCCACACAGAATTCGGAAAATTATGAGGAATGAGTGGAAAAAGTCCTTCATATGCCAGCGTAGCTTGCCGTTTTTAGTTATGTTATGGCAATTCTCCCCATAACTTCTCCCAAAAAGTTGCACCCCTACTATAGCAAAAATAAAAACTATGATTGCCAGGACGAGGGTCAGATTACTCAGCGCACCCATTGAGTTACCAATGATTTTAATAAGAGTGCTTAAAGTTGGCCAGGACTTTGCCAGTTTGAAGACCCTCAGCTGTGTAAAAAGATAAAGCATAGTGTTAGACATCAGTAGAGATAATCCATCTTTGCACCATTCAAAACTTGCAAAAAACATTTTATAAACATTCTGAACTATTCCAAGAATATAAGATGTATGTCACTGTGACACCAAGGTGTGACCAACATACTATATCTGTGAATCTGTGTATGTGTTATATCCCTTTCCTCCACATGCTTTCACCTGTTTGTTTCTTGAGAGTGGGATTCTTCACACTCAGCTTTAGCTTAAATCAGGTGTCTGGTTTAAACTAACCAGCTGCTTTCTCTTTACAGTCAGGGTAGAGAGAAAGACACCTCCAGAAGGTGGCTTTTGTGTAGTTTTGGAGGGTTGTTCTTCTACATAAAATAAGTTTTCCTAAAAGCTGTCTCCATAAAAAAGTATAGCTTTTTGTTTGTTCTTTTAACGTGGGCAATATGGCAAAGATAAACTAACAACCTCCTTAAGAACCAGGCTAATTCAAGTCCCTGGTAAGTCCTTGGTACACGCAGACAGGTATTCATACAATCCACTTTGTACAGCTTATGGCAACTAATTTACATATGGCAGAAAGGACCAAATTTAGGAATCTAGATGCTGTGTTATGATAAAAGGTGGCTACCTTTTGGAAACACAACTCAAGTGCCCAAATCAGCCCAAAGTATATGATATGAATACCTTCCCTTTGATTCACGCTTGTTTTTAAGTATACTTTTCTCTGTACTTCTACTCTGCCACTTTTTTCCTAAGACTACCTGTCGTAGTTTTTCGTTTCAATACCAGTTTTATAACATCTCTAATCTGGAATACTTTTTCTCTGAATATTTCTCACTATATTCAAAGTAAATACACATGACATTAAAGTTTGACTCTAACATCTCAATGAGTTTAACAATGTATTTCTTTTTCCCACTACTGAGATAAAAAAAATTTTTTTTTTGCTTTGTCCCAACTGCAGACCACAGAAGTCTTCTCTATGATATTCATAATACGTGTTTTATGCAACTGAGCCATCATGAGGCATTACCAGTCTGAAGGATCGTAAAATTGTCATGCTTCCTCCTTTTCTCCCGTCTTTCTTGTTTTTGGACAAACCCAGTTCGATTAAGCTCAATGTGACAATTAAACTGTCAAAAATATTCCAGGGCTGCTGAAAATAATAATAGGGATCTAGAGCAATGATTTTCAAGATCATTTCTGCAGTGAAGATTCCTGTAAAGACCTGTGACAAAGGAATAGTAAGCAGCATCAGCCTAAGAGTTGCCATGAATATATCTAATCTTTAGATCATGTTCCTACAAGGACAGTAATAGTCATGGACAGGTCAACAAAGTCCACTTTTATTAACTTTTAATGCACTTTCAATTGAAATGAGAAGCTTGTTTTCTGCTTTCTCAGGAGTGTCTGTTAAAAGTGCATCAACAAAATTGGGGAATTGCATAGGTCAGAAATTTAGAGTTCATAAACTTAGATTTTGCTGATCTTTCACTTTTAAAGTTATTCTTTGTGTCTCAAGTAAAAAACACCCATCAATCAGTTCCTGGTATAAAATGTCACATATTTGAGAATTTGCTTACCAAGTTGCCTACATTAAGCATTGATTTAAAATTATCTGACATGTTATTGTGCTCCAGTGCCATGAACAAAGTGTTCATCACAATGCAGATAGTGATGGTGAGGTCAATAAAAGGATCCTTTATGAAAGCAGCCACTTTCTTCTTGATTCTCAACCAAAGTGGACAGTAGTCCCAAATAAAATACTTTAAAGCAAAATTTTTCAGGCATGGAGGGCATCTCCACTGGGATTCTTCAAGTTCTAAAAACAAAAGAAAACCCAATAATAATTAAATAATTATCACTGAGCAATGTGATGAAATAATAACATCAAATAATCAAAACTTGAAAGAAAAGAAGATTAAAACAAAAAAACCCCACCCTCACAACTCACACAGAGCCCGAAAGCTCCTCTCCACCTTCTACCATTCATGCAGTCCCTACATCAGCTGATGAACGGGAAGGTAAAATTCGGAGAAATTCGTATTCAAAATTCACTACGTGGATTAACATCAACGGCTGTTGGATCAGGCTTTATATGTCTCAGGTACAGACTTTTACTAGAATCATCTGACTAAATGCAGATGTTTAGGGTACAGGGGCCAAACATCATCCCCTTTCCCTAGAAATTTTCAATCATCAAAATAGAAACGGATTCAAAGTCACTATTCGTCTGATCCTAACGCAGCTGACCGCACCATCGGCTATATCGCGTCCAATGCCTCTGCGTCTCCATTGACTATCACAGGCCTCTAGAGAGTCAACAGCAGCCTTAGACATTCAGGATGCAGGTGAGACAAATCCAAAACCACTGCACTTGAAACGTGCCCCTAGGTGACTTCTATGTTCATAGCCTTCTATGATGGAATGACTGGCTGGGTAGATGAGGGGAGAGCAGTGGATGTTGTCTACCTAGACTTCAGCAAGGCTTTTGACACTGTCTCCCATAGCATCCTCATAGACAAGCTCAGGAAGTGTGGGTTAGATGAGTGGACAGTGAGGTGGATTGAGAACTGGCTGGATGGCAGAGCTCAGAGGGTTGTGATCAGTGGCGCAGAGTCTAGTTGGAGGCCTGTAGCTAGCAGTGTCCCCCAGGGGTCAGTACTGGGTCCAGTCTTGTTCAACTTCTTCATCAATGACCTGGATGAAGGCACAGAGTGCACCCTCAGCAAGTTTGCTGATGATACCAAACTGGGAGGAGTGGCTGATACCCCAGAGGGCTGTGCTGCCATTCGGAGAGACCTGGACAGGCTGGAGAGGTGGGCGGAGAGGAACCTCCTGAAGTTCAACAAAGGCAAGTGCAGGGTCCTGCACCTGGGGAGGAATAACCCCATGCACCAGTACAGGTTGGGAGCTGACCTGCTGGAAAGCAGCTCTGCGGAGAAGGACCTGGGAGTGCTGGTGGACACCAAGTTAAGCATGAGGCAGCAATGTGCCCTTGTGGCCAAGAAGGCCAATGGTATCCTGGGCTGCATCAGGAAGAGTGTTGCCAGCAGGTGGAGGGAGGTGATTCTCCCCCTCTACTCAGCCCTGGTGAGGCCACATCTGGAGTACTGCGTCCAGTTCTGGGCTCCCCAGGACAAGAGGGATGTGGCACTACTGGAGCAAGTCCAGCGAAGGGCTACAAAGACGATTAGGGGACTGGAGCATCTCTCTTATGAGGAAAGGCTGAGAGAGCTGGGCCTGTTTAGCTTGGAGAAGAGAAGGCTGAGAGGAGATCTTATCAACGTGTACAAGTATCTGAAGGGAGGGTGTCGAGAGGATGGGACCAGACTCTTTTCAGTGGTGCCGAGCGACAGGACGCGAGGCAATGGGCACAAACTGAAACACAGACACTTCCATCTGAACATGAGGAAAAACTTTTTCACTGTGAGGGTGACAGAGCACTGGAACAGGTTGCCCAGAGAGGTGGTGGAGTCTTCTTCTCTGGAGATATTCAAAACACGCCTGGATGCAATCCTGTGCAATGTGCTCTAGGTGACCCTGCTTGAGCAGGGGGGTTGGACTAGATGATCTCCAGAGGTCCCTTCCAACCTCAGTGATTCTGTGATTCTGTGATTCTCCTATGGGAAAACTCATACTTATCATTTCCCAGCTCTTGCAAGCAGCAACATCTCTTCATTTTCTATAATGAAAGCACGAGATAAAAGCTTTTTTTGCATTGCAATTTACATCCTTTTGGTAAAGTGTTTGGTATAAATCACTGAAAGAATCATAGCCTTTCTTTATTCACCAGTCAGTATTGATAAGACCTCCTGAAGTCCTGTGCAAACTCATTGACAAATGGGAACTTACTGATCATTCCTAATGTGCTTGTATTTAGTATTATATAATCTGATTTTCAGGGACCTGAAAATTTAGCAAAGATCAGGTGAACAGGATCTGACCTGTAGTTCCTTACTGTTAGTTAGACCTGTCCTTATTTCCTCTCACAGTTTTAGTTTTCATTTCTTCTCCTCCAGACTCAAATCTGTGATTCCACCCTATGCTGTTTATCCAAATCTAATCACTCTGACCTGGTTCACTCCAGGTTTACTTCTTGTCTTCTCTTCTTGTCTTCTCTTCTTCCAGATCAAATGGTTTCTTTGTTCATACTATGTGAATCCAGCAGAACTGGCACAAAGATCCTAGCAAAGACAATTTCTCTGCTCCCCATTGCAATGTTTGTTCTCAGGCTAATCCACAGCCACTTACAGCTACAACTATGGGCACAGTCCTCTTCAACCCCAGTTCGCAGCTGAACATGTGCAGCACAAACCAAACTTTTGGTGAATTGACCTGCAAAGCAAGTCTGTCTCCACTGGATGTGTTGGAGCTGTGATTTGACCAAGACACATAATTGAAGAAAAGGGATTTCCCTGCCCCAAGGTACCGCCCTGCCAGACCTTATGCTTGTGTGCCAAGGACTGGGGACAGAGCTCCACATAATGGATAAAAACAATATATTTCTCCCTAATCTTGCTCCAAAAAACAGAGGAACAATTTGGGCAGAAATTTCTCAGAAAGATCTACAGTGATCTTTCACTGATGAGCAAAGTAAACACTTCACAGGTACAAGTTAAAGTCCTAATGCAGCTGTGATTAGAAGCAATTGCTAAAGGCAGAGAAAGTATCAGTCAGTCAAGCGATATAACCCCCAAAAATTCACATAAGAAGGTAAGCTAAAGGAATAAAAGCAGTAAGGCTAAGTACTCAAAACCCAGGAATTGCTACCTTTAATTTTGCTTGTCTAATTTTAATGTTAGAGTCTTTATGCATATGTTGCTGCCGGTGTTGTATCACCAGTAACGGAGTGGGGAAGAGAAGCCAGAGCCTCAGGCCTGCAACCTTAACGCAAGAGAAATTCCTTCCACCCACCATCACTCTTACCCTCTTCATGGTCTGTCCTACAAAATGAGATCTTATGATGTGCACAGGATGTGTTCAAGTACATAAAGACTGCACTATAATGCATTAAAAAAAAAAAGAGACAAATTAAGGATGAAATTCCTAACTGCACCTCTACAGATCTCTGTTAACCTTTAAGAAATGTATTGACATTTTGGTCTTTCACACTAACATTACCTTAGGATTGCAATAAACATAATAAGGAGCCACTTACCCTCCAAGACACTGGTAATTATGCTGACTGCACTTGCTGCCCTTTGTCTTTGAAGTGCCTCATTAAAGTACTCCACTGACAGATGAGGAGGCAAATGCACCATGCTGTTCTCATCATTTACAGCTGGCTGCTTAAAGAAGTAAACATGATTAGGAAGATACCACAGGAATAAAATGAAGTAGGATGCGATGATGGGTAACTATGAAAGTTAATAGGAATGATGACAGGCAGCCAAATAGATGTGCCTTTTTTTCCATGGTGTAATAGCTGCAATAGAACGAAGGACCGGCTCTTCAGTAATAATGCTGCGGCAAACTGATCCCATGAGCATCTAATAACGACAGGGCAAACACAAACCTGGGAATCATTCTGGGTGTATGAGGAGAAATAGCCCTAGAAAATACTGCAGAAACTAACAGAAAAGGAGAGAGCTGAGGGATAACCATGGTAGAAAAACATCTCTACCTGCATGGAGAACGTACGGATAAAGCTTCTGCTTGATGCTAAAGATGCTATGAAAGAGAAGGGAACTACAGGTACTGTCCCAAATGATCCCCTGGCAGGACATGGGATAAAAAAAGCTCTCTGGTGACCACTATAATTCCAGCACTATAAACTTTCAAAAGTATGTTAGTAAAAGTTATGCACAGCTGAAAAACAGAGTTCGCTAAAGCGATGAACTCTAGCTTTTGGGAACCTCTCAGACCAGTATCACTGCTGGTGTCAAAAAACACATTCATCTGACAAGTGACGACTATCCCCAGACAGTTGCATCAGTATTTTTCATTTCAATGAAATTGTTAAAAATTCACCAGTGTGTCAGACAAGAAAAACCTAGCACTTATGGAGAAACCATAATATGAAGCATATATTTAAAATAATATCTTTTCCTTACCAAATCACCCTTCCCCGGGACTTCCATAACTGGAGGGAGCATCAGCCCTTCAGAAGAAGCTGGATCTAGGCTGTGCACCCTGCCGTTCCCTCCTCCCACCGATGAAATCGCTCCGTTGCAATTGTCCGTGTTGGTCCACTTGCCGCTGCTCTGCAGGCAGTTCGGGGTAGCAGGGTGAGAACCGTGGCTCACTTGGCTTTGCACGCTGGAGCGTCTTCCCATCTGCGTGACCGACAGCGACCGACGCTGGATTTCATTTTCGCCGGCACTGCGGGTCTCCTCGTCACTAAAATCAGCTTTGGAACCAGGTATTTGGAAATTAAACACGCTCCCATGGCTAAGTCTGCGTTTCACGTGATTCACATTGGGACCGTGCACCAAGCCAAGGAGAGCCTAAAAGCCCAAGGAAGGGAATAAAGAGAGAAAGGCATAATATCACAGAAAATATTTTGGAAAGCAACTAATTTTTTGAGTTTCATAACATTTCCTATCAACCACCACAAGTCCAAAACTCTTATTTAATTTAGATCATGCAGGAAGGATTTTGTTTAGATTTTAAAAGGTAGATAATAAAGCCCTGCCAGCTGCAACAGCTATTTCTATGATAAGCCTTGTAGTTATATTTTAAATAAGATTTTTTTTAACAAAGAATGATGGCACATAAGTTAAATTATGATACCAGATCACTTTTTTCTATTTCTCAGTGTTACAGAAAATATATTTTAACATTTATTATAGCTCTTCTGCTATCCTTCACCTACAATATTTCCTTTTCAAATGAAATTTTACATATAATGCTTCCTCATCCCAAAAGCTTGTTTATTTTAAAGGCTTAAGAGTGATCAGCCTTTATAATAGGATTTGGTTTGTGCTTTCAAGTAATTTGTTTGAGAATTAAAACTGGCAAAGCTGTAAGGATCTCAGATTCAGACAATAGATTACCAACTTTCGTTGACTGTCTGTGCACTGTGACTTGGGAAATTGTTCTTCTTCATAATCTTCTATCCCCAGGGACTTATTTCTCTTTTTCCTATTGCTTCTTTCTTTGATTTCTTTAGTAGACAAAGAAGAGACTTCAAAGGAGCTAACTGACATGATATCAATTCCTCTAACAGCCAGTGACTAAAATTAAAGCAAAAACATAGATGAAATTCTTGTTGTGTATTTAGAATATAAGCAGAAAGAAAACATTTGTGTGCTCTGTATTTTTCTTCTTAACAATTTAGGTTTCACAACACCCATTAACAATCTTCCAATATACGATGGCTTTACAAGAAAGAGGAGAGAATCCCCACGACATATGGAGCACTGAAAAATTTCTTATTTGCAGTATGCTATGTGATCACATGTATTGTTCCTGCCAGGGGCAAAATAATCATATTATAGCTCCTATTCTTCCATATGGCAGGTTTGCTTACAATAAAAATACTCATTTTGAAAATGATGCTGCAGAATATATCTTTTTTTCCCCCCAAAATAAATGCTTAAACAGTGTTCAAATTCAGTCTTCTCACTGGGTATCCTTAGGACTGTATTTACACTGTGGCTGACTTCCCTTCCCATACTGGATTTAGAGCAGTATTTTCAAAACACAGCAGTATTGCCTTCCAGGAGCCTCTAAGCCATTTAAGTTAGAGAGACTTTTCATCCAACTACCATAGGCTTTGGCTCAGATGTTAATGCAGCTGATCAGCTGAATTACTGTTTATTTCTCTGCTCAGCAATCTACAAGGCTGGAGTAGTAGAAAAGTAAAAAAAAAAAAAAAGAAAAAGATTATATCATCTTTTGTAAACTGCTAGCTGATGGAATTTTACATCTTCCAGATTTTAAAATGCTACTTTGCTTGCAGTAACAGCCGTTTTTAAAGCTCATTATCCACAACAAAAATTCATTGCTTCACAGGAAAAAAATACAGATGAACAAGGAATTGCTCCTATTGCTCTAGGAATCACTACTTTTAATAAATTATCATTTGCTCCTGTTGCTGTAAGTGACTACTGTATACAGCTACTCACGAGAAAAGACTGATTTTTTTTCTTATGTGACTACTAGCAGCACACCCAGGTTAATGTTTGCAAGGGCCAAAATTACCTACCTCACGTTCTTTCTGTAATAATTCCATGGCTTCCTGAAATTTCCTTTCTTTTGCCTCAGTTTCAGCAATGGTGGCCTTGTTCTGATCTTCGTACGCCATCGTTACCACCGCCAGAATCAAGTTGACTAGATAAAATGAGCCCAGAAAGATGACCAGTATAAAGAAGACTATATACACCTTCCCAGAAGCTCTGAGCGTCTGCAAGAACAACACCCCAGAGATAAAAATTACCAGATAAAATACCAAATAGTCTTTCAAAGTGTGTTTGAAATTCTTTCTGAAACATTTCCCTTATTAGAAAAAAGTACCTGAGGAAGCTTAAATAGAAATAGATCCTCCTTGGACTTTTTTCACCCGCTTTCTCCCTCTACCTATGCAATTGCCTGTGAGTCTCTAATCATACCTCCTGCGAGGGTGCCTATGTTCCTGGGGAAGATGGCACTGCTGTGTTTCTGCAGGACAACCCAGGACCATCTCAGTCCCTTTCTGAAGTCCCTGAGACAGTGGGATAAGAGGGGTAGTGTTGGGAAGCCCTTTGGCATCCTTTTTTTCAAGGAGTCCGGCAAAGACCGCAGCTTGCTGGAAGGGAGAAGGGAGGATGCAGGCTCCATGACTTGCAGCTATTGCCATTATTTCAGGTTTCTGGTCCTTTCTAAGCATTTTCCATTTCGGCTCTTGCCCTACCCGGAGGATCAGTTCTGCACTGTACGGAGCCAGTACCTGCTGATAGAGGCGTTCCCAGCAGTCCTGTGTCATCAGCCGGAATAAGGAAAGAAAGGCCCAGCCAAACGTATCAAAACTGGTGAAACCATAATCAGGATTTGGCCCAACTTTCTTGCATACATATTCTGGAGGGCAGGTCCTACAGGTAGTAATAGAAAGCTCTTTCAACCATGCAGATTTCGAGAAAAACAACTTCAGCTCACCTGAGAGCCCGGGTTACTGTTCAGTTATGCATTATACTACCCTGCAAGCCAATTTTCTGCACTCCCCACCTACTCCAGGCAGTACTTGACCAGAAAGAAGGATGGTGGGAGGACAGAAAAAGCAGTACCTAACTTTCAACAGCAGAAAGGAGACGACAGGCTGGATGGAGGAGGAGGAAGGAGAGGAGAGGCCTCCCCTTGCCACCGACCTTCCCTCATCTCCAGGTCCTCACCCCCTGCCCCTCGCTGCAAAGTGGCCAAGTCTCCCTCCAGACCCAAACTCGCCCTCCAAATGTGTGTGTTGTTCTCCTAGTTCAACATTCACAAACCTTCATGGGGAGAAGTGTGTCTGTCCCGAGCTATACTGGAGGCCCTCAGTGTTTTCATTTCACTCCTACATCAGGTGGGAAGGGAAAGGTTTGAGTTAAATTTTATTGCATCTAGGATGAATCCCCTCTCAATGTTAGGAAACCTGAGGTTAATCTTGCTTCCTTCCCCACACTTCACTCTTTCCAACTCCAACTGGTATCAAGTGTGACTGTGTTGGCCGGTAGCGCTGGCAAAGGTGGTGTCGGATGTGCATTTGGTAAGCGCAAGAGCAGGGTACAGCGGGGCAACAACACTTCCTCACTGAAAAGAGTCCACAGAAAATGAAGTGAAAATGAGAGTCCAGCCCCGCTGTGAGGCTCTCTGCTTTGGTTTTCACCTCTGAGCCACATCCTGACTAAATAATGCCCATTTTGCAAAACTGGGGGTGCACCCCTGAGACAGCAATCAACATGACCTCGGGCAGGATCTTCTGGAGGGGCTTGAAGGAATTTAGACCTGAATAAGCCAGCTGCAGGTTCATGCTTCATTCTCTACATGCATTAAATTATCTTACTGTTTGCTAGATTTTCTGTTTCTGTTTCTGTTGTCGAGGAAAGCGTGGAATCTGTGTGTTGTATTCACCTCTTACAATTGAGTAAGCACAGAAGCAATGAAGCAGAGACAATTTCAAAACATGAAATATTCTTAAGTGCACTTACCCAGCACCAGGACCACATAGTAAAATATCTGAGGTGCCCTCCTTCTTAGCAAAGTTTTCTATAAAAAAAAAAAGAAGAAAGAATGGTAAAATCAATGCACTCTCTAACATGGACCTTCTAACCTTTAATATGAGTAGTGATAAATAGCCAGTGACCTGTAAGTGTATGTACATATGCATACAAATTGCTGTGCAGCAAATATGAAATGAGCATTAAAGGAAGAAAGACATATTTCCTGCTCTCCCAGTGACTGGAGTATATTCCAAGATGTCCTGTCTACTTTTATACACATGCGTATGTGCATGCATACATTTCAGACTTTAGGCAGCCCTCAAAACAGAGCGTTTTTAAAATATTTTCCATTTCGGCCATATCTGCGTGAAGTAATTCGATAATGAGAGGGCACAGGCCCAAGCACCATCCCAAGTTCAGTAACTGTTAGCTCAGTCTCTGGCACAGTTTCGGCCTGTGGCAACGAACTCCCTCCAGGACAACGTATGGACACAGTTTGGGGTAGTTTGGGCCAGTTCTGTTTCCAATGAGCTGCACAAACCAAGCCCTGTTTTGAGGAAGAAGAGCATTTGGCTGTGTGAGTATAAACCATGCCATGCCATGGTTTATATCCGCATATGGTTTATATCCACATGGTTTATATCCATGCTGAACCAGATGACAGGTCGTAGCCCTGTTTCATCAACAGATACAGATGTGTCCATTCAGATGCTGGAACTGTGCCCTTTTTGGTGTCCTCCCCTTTTCTTCGCATGAGTTTCTCTGATGCCCAAGCTAGCAGCAGACTAAGTAATAGCTTCAGTGCTGTTAACCCCATTACAATGTAGTTTTATTATCCAGGATGCAAGGCTAGTCTAGTGTCTTCCTGGCGCTTCCCAGATCTAAGCAGAGTTCAGAGCAGAGCCAGCATAATATCTTGCCACACCATATGGTGTAAATACACTCTAAAGGAAGGAGTCACTGTCTGGGCTCTTTTCCACCAAAACTTTGTTTGGCTCTGCTCCTGCAAACCGAGAAAATGCTTTTTAAGAAGATTGAGCAGGGAAGCGTCAGAGAGAGGAGAACTTAATCATACTAACATCTAGTTCTCCTGGTTGGCTATGGGATCTTCACACCAAGTCAGGTCTAAAGTAGGCAGTGAAAAAAAGACAAGAAAATCCTCTGCTAGAGAACCGGGCTGATAGTGGTGTGAGTCGTGTATCCTGTAGGAATTGTCACCTGGCCTATGTTACACCTGCCTGGACCTTCCTTTTTTTTTTTTTTTTTTTTTTTGCTGTCATTACCAATGCAATATGTGAGGCACTTGTGAAGAAACACAGATTTTGAATTTCTTCATCCCTTCTTCCTCCAGGTCATTGCCTTAATACTGCTTCAATGGTCTACATTTAATAAATAACAGGAAAGAATGAGGTGGTTTTGGTTTTTTGTTTCTTTGGCACAGCAAATCACTATCTCTAGCCAAAGTCTGTCACATCAATTGTCTCTTTTGTGTGGTATTCTGGACTTTGCCCCAGTTTCTTTTAAAATTTCCTTCCACTTATGATTATCCTAACATTTTGTATATGTAAGTGACCTGATCCTTATGTGGGTTTATTTGGTAAGTTCAAGAGCTTCTTCAAAAAAATATTTCCTCACATCTCATTTATATAAAGACTTTTTTTTCCTGATCTATCAGGTTATTAAAGAAATATGAACAAATCTTCCTCATTCAGTGCATACAAACAGCAATCCCGTATGTCTTCTTTATGTATTTCTCTGGTAGAACACTTTTCTCCGTATATAATTGCTGCTATGTCTGAATTCTCTGGTGGAGATTTCCTGCAGTGATGAAACTTTCCTCATAGTTCGGGTATGTACATTGTCCACTTTGTGTATATTTTTTCCTGTGTATTGAGGCTTTTCCTTCATTTCCATGCTTTTCCTTTCGGAGTTGCATCTTACAGTTGCAATTCCTCTGAGAATGGCTCAGTACGTTTTCAGATCTCTGGTCTAGTCTTTCATCACCAACGTCAGTCAAGTCATATATATAAAAGATATATAGATATAGATATAGATATATATAAGATATTAAATGTATATCTATATATAAGATATATATGATGTGAAGAAAAAAGTAACTTAACTGACTTTTAGGCAAATTCCTCTCTTTTAATCTGCAGAGTGCTTAACTGGGCAGCAAAATGTAGATGTTTAAAACTCCCCAGCATGGAATAAAAGCCAAACTTTGGGGAATTACATCAGATAATGAGCTAATGTGTGTTTCAGTTCTTGTCATGTCATTCTGGGAAGCAGAGCTGGACATTATTGAAAACTTTGGGAGTGCTATTTCTTATGATGAAGGGAAGGGAAGTATTGCTGGATGTTTGCAAGTTGTTATAGCAGTCTGAAGACCAGTATCATGCTCAGATAACAATTCATGCAAATATTCAATGCGATTTGCAACAGGTGTTTATACATGCATGCATATGTGTGTATAGTGTCCTATGAAAAAGAGGGAAGAAGAAAAATCACCTGTATCACTAGCAAACATTTCAAAGGATTCCCATGTTTTGTTACTGGAATAAACAAGATCATCGAGCTTTGTATGGTTCCTGATGCACTTTTGTCTCAGATTGCCCTTAAAAAGCTGGAGGCCAATGAGGGCAAAGACACTCAAGCAGAAAACGGTCAGGATCATCACATCAGCAAGTTTCTTAACAGACTGGATGAGTGCACCTACAATGATCTTGAGTCCTAGGGAGATAATATACAAGGGAAAACAGACTGAAAAACTGAGCTTCACATATCACATTTGTATAGTTTGAAGGAGAGAGTAACTAACATGAGAACAATATTTTTTCTTCATTTGACTGACCCTGCCACATTCAAGGTGATAGAGAGGTTTCTTTATTCCCTGTAATACATATGCAAGGATGAGGAACCAGAGATAGTCTAGTTTTACTTATCCAGAAAGAGGAATATGTGTAATTCAAATGAAATCTCCAATACTGATACCTTTTGAAGAATCTGTGAGCACTAGAAACAATAATGAACATGATCAAAAAGACCAGAAAGAGAACATGGGCAACCCACTGTTTCTTAATTTGTAATCTTTAAAAACATAGTAAAAATAAATTGAATATGATTGTTTGAATAAGATTGTTTCTAATTTTTCTGACTGGGCACTATTTGTGTCCACAAATTCAACTGTGTCTGCAATCAGTAAAGATACAAGGGAAACAAAAAAAAAGAAAAAGAAAACCCCAAGATTTTGTTTGGAAGAAATAATCGGTTGTAACTAGCACAAATTATTCAACAAATGAGGCTTCTTACCTGGGACTATGGAAATAGTTTTTAAAGCTCTCAAAACCCTAAACGTCCGAAGGACTGACACACTCCCCAAGTTACTAAATGCTCCCACATACCTGTAAAATCAAGACATGACACGTCAAGCTGCTAAACTGAGTAAACAGGGCAATTATTTTACAGTGGTCATTCTTAACTACTAATCCTTCTCAGTATATTTTAAGCATTAATAAACTTTCAAGGACTTTTCTGAAGTGCCTGAAAACAAAAAGCCATTTCTTGCTTGTTAGAATTTCCCTATAAGGTAGTCCTTGGCTTGTGCACAACTGAATTTGTGTCAGCATCTTAAAATGCCATGCACTTAAAATATAACCAAAGATAACAGTAAAATTACTCAAAATTATCCATTGCAGTCAGAGACTGAAACACTGGTTGAGACAGTTTGATTCCATCTCTCTTCTGTAGCTGGCTCTAACTAGCAGAAAAACTTTCTGATTACTGCAAACTGAAGCTCAAACTATGATTTTGGACATAAAGAAGCCAAATTTAATCCAGTATTCTGGTTTCTATACATATCATTCTATTTTCAAAATTACACTTTCATCCACACTATCAGTATATCTGTATTTGACAGTACTGCTATTACATCACACTGACTGAAATGCAGCCGTTCACGTAAAAGGACCATTGAGTGACATGCAATGGCATTGAACAGATTAACTACAGCTTGCTCTGCACGATTCTCTATTCCTGTCTTGAGAGACTAACATATTGCTGTTATATAGTGGGCGGTAAAACATAGGGAAGACTCGATGTTCTACAGAGTTTTCAGATGCAGTTATGACCCACAAACCTGTTTTGTGCTGTGCACATGCAGACTGCCTCTGCACGACTGCAATAAAAACTTGAAAAACAGAGCATGAGTGCAAGTAATCTATATTTTATATGTCCCCACTTACGCCATAATGATAACACTGAAATCCAACCAGTTCCATGGATCTCGAAGGAAAGTAAATTCATTTAGACAGAATCCTCTTGCCAATATTTTTATCAATGATTCAAAAGTGTAAATGCTAGTGAAAGTGAATCTAAGGGAGAAAAGTGCCAAAGAAAAACAGCAGCATTAGCAATTAATGGAAGAGGATAGGAGACACAGTCAGACTATTCACTGTCTGGGGCAAGGAACCAGAGAAGTAATGGGAAGACTCCTATTGATTTCAGGGTATTCCATCAGTATCTGACTAGTGTGTAGTTTGAGACAGCAGCTGACAACAATCTGGATATGGCTATTAACATGCAAATCTGTGGCAGGCTTTTTGGCATTTAACATTTTTTTTCTAAAGCTTTCATGCCAGTCCCTGTAATTTGAGAAGCACAATTTTTCTGGACACTTGTTAAAATAATGATCAAAATTCCTATCTTCCTCTGGCTTCAAGTGGTCAAGCAAATGTGCGATATGCTGTGTATTATTTACTTTGGGCAAGCAACCTGCATTTCTGTGCAGAATGTTTAAAACAGAGAAATACAGGAGTACAGGATTTTCAATTTAAGATGGCAATTATTCTTATTAATGGAAAATTATCAGTAAAAGCTCTTCTGGACTTACTGAGTGCACTTATCATTTCAACAAGACAGAGATCTCCCTACAGAATTCAAAAGGCATTCATTTGGTAGTCAGAAAATGCATTAAGAAATTATATGGATGCAGTGCTTCCCTTTTCATTTAGAAAGAAGTATTCTCAAATTATTGCTGAAATGCATTTGAACAGTAGTTTCAATGCCAACAGCACATAAACTCTGGTTTTCTCATAGGAACATAGGGAGGCATCCCAGTGTCGACTGGAGATACGTATGTTAATACCATACAGAGTCTTGTTCCTGTTTGGATGTAGGTTTGCCATTCCCAACAGTTTCAGTGTTACGTATTGTGAAATAGAAACAATTGCAGGACTGTTTTTAAAACTACGCATTTTGGAATCTTTTCCTTTGCTTTGTATGTTACAATTAGCAGGATTCTTATTTTAACATTTTTTGCCAAAGTGTAAGAGCTGGAATATACTTAAAAAAATACAAAATTGGGATTATCCAGCTTTAATATGACTCCAAAGGCATGGATTTACCATGATGCAATAAAGCAAGTGTTGGCAGTGCTGAAGATAAGAGCTTTACTTTCTAACAGCATCCTACAGGCCAGAAGCATCTGACAGAACATTTTATTAATGCAAACACTAAGCATTTCAAAACTATTAAAAAGAATTTAAAAAGACAGCAGCTCTTGATATGCCTAATCAGTGTTGACACCAATGGGAAATTTGCCTTGATAACGAACAAATAACCACTGAGCAACTTCAGAACATGGGACAACAAAATGGAACAGTAAGATACAAATATTCCAGTTCAATAGCACTTTCGTGGAACTTAATCTATGCTCACTTTCTTCTGTAAATCCAAAATTATTGTAATGAGCAATTGAATTTAAAGACAAAAAAAAAAACCCTTTCCTTCAAAGCAGAAAATGCTGGAGTCCTAACCCAAGCAAATTCTCTACAAAATCCCCTCTAAACTCTTTTGGATGAAGACTGCAAGAGATGGCTAACTAATTAATTAAAACTACAGAACTGAAATACATACATACCCAGAGATACTTACTCAACTTGCCTGTTCCAAGAAGAAGATTGAGAAACCTTAGATGACTCAGTCAGAGCCATGAACACACAATTAGTTATAATAGTGCACATAATAAACCAAGTGAATAATGTAACAGGAGTGAAGGCAAAGAATTTGACATCAAATCAGAAAATGTAACTAGATGTTTTATCAGTTATAGAGCTAACATTTGATTTAGGGCTTACAGCATGTGTAAGAACTGTACGCATAGGAATTTAACAATTTTGGTTCACATTAGATCACAATACACTGCTGTCATTATTTTCAACAGCTTGACTCCAGTATGGGCTGGACATCCACTGCTCTGGGCATTGTGAACTTGGTAAAATTGTCCCTAACACCTCAGGTTTTTAGGTAAACTAATGTCGATAAAGAGTCAGGGGAAGGACGCATTTTTAGTTTCATTTTATAGCAGGGGAATGTTAAACATGGACTGTCTGATTTACTTAAGGCCTCAGGGAAAGGTGGAACGGAGCTGGGAACTGAACTCCACTATCAAATAGCCTAAAACTTCAGCTTTCCTTGCACAAAGAAATTTGGTGCAAGTTCATAGGCCTAAAATGTCTTTCACTTCTTCTCGCTTCTTTCTGCCTCTCCTCTTCCCCTTAATGATCTGGGTAATTTCTGGAATTTTATCTTCAGTTAAATTGTGAACTTTTCAGTGCTTGGACTGGGACTTTTCAGGTAACAGTTTGATCACCACTGGAATATAAACAGTGATAATAATAATGTACTCCTTATTAAACTCCAAGGTTAATATATTATTTATTTATTCATAATATGTAGTTTATATATATATAATGTGTGCTTGTGTGTTTGTGTGTGTATGTGTATATATATATAAATATATATATACACACACACACACACACACATATTTGCATAAATATATATGCCATAAAAGTTAAATAACTTGCCCGAGACAACACAGATGAAGTCCAGCATTGACTCTGACTGGGGAGACCTGTGCTCTTCTGAGGGGCTGGTGGGAGGTCTGCCAGGATACTTGTGGGCCTCCTAAAAGTCACTAGATGCTTATGTTTATTCACCTCTAGTGGCCGCCTGGCTGTTCTCTGGGCCCCTCTGACTTCATGGGACTAATGGGGACGTGGGTATTTAGCTCACATATCGACACCTAAGCTTAAGTGCCTTGCCCTGGAGCTGCATCTCACTCCTCATGTCACACCGCAGGAGTTTTGGAAATCCGGGAGGTCGATGTGCATGTGAAAGAAACCTACCTTTTTCCTCATTTGCCCTCTCCATCCCCAAAAGACCTCCTGGCTGCAATTGTAGGCTTTTTTCAAATATCATCACAAATGTGAGGGCTGTACCACAAGTACTGAGGTACCAACGCCATACATCTTGCTGTCCAGGGAAAGTCTCCAAGAGACACTTCACACCCTGCTACGAAGACAGCTCAGGGTCATCACAGCTTACGCCGCGCACGTGGTCACTTCTTGTGCATTTAGGTGTGAGGGGGGGGATCTCTATTCACTTTTTATTCCAAAGGCATCCTTCCTCCCTACAAAAGCATCCCTGAAAATTTTCAGTTTCATATATCAAAGATATACTTTTTAACCAGGTTACCTAAAGAAACTAAGTTCACTAAATTGCACTTTCTCTCTGTGTTTGTATGTATGCCTGTCTCAGCCTTTTTTTCTTGAAATTGCCCAGTGGTTGTTCAACTCTGACATAGCTGTTGCAAAAGCAGAGATTTAATTCCTACATTTTGGGTAAACAGAAGATGAGTTAGAGGATGGGAACCTTATTATTTTTCTCACTGAGAAAGGCTTCAGAATGAGATATCTGTTTTTGAGATGTCAGACAGTCAACATCAGAGATCATTCTCAAAACACAAATTTGTAGAAAATCGGTCTTCATTACCCCCACTACTCACAAAACTATTTATTTCTAAGTAGAACAAGAGCATAAGACAATAATAATTTCTAAGTTCATTCATAATCAGCAGTCATCTGGAGTGAGGAAGAAACTAGATTCATTCAATGCCCTAAAATACAACAGGACAGTATTACATAGGTCTTTGTAATAAAAAAGAATGAATGAAGCCAACAAAAAGGATATGAATGTACTAAAATTTTAATTGCTGTTCTTCGGAGTGGATGGAAAGGGCTCAGGATCCATAAGGCACGTGTAGCAGTAAATCTGAAGATTGTTTTCTGTTTGTTCAGCACCATGAAAATCTTAAAAAAAAATAAAGAAACATTCAGTAAAGCTTTCTGGAAGCTGAATAGCAAACACATTTTTGTATTATATATTGTGCTATCATTGATGATGAGCAAGAGCCTGACATTGACTTAACTTTAAACTATTTATTTAAAAAGGAAGACTCCTGGTAATACTTTTCAATCCTTTCATCAAAAATTGATGAAAGAGTTAATATCTGTTAACTATCGAAATAGAAAAAAATCTCAATATCAAACTCCTTTTTAAACCTTAAGCCTTATAAAGAGTTGTGCACAGAACTACTTTTGCTAATGACTATTCTCTTTAAATAAGTTGAACCTGTCATTGAGTTAAACTATGTAGAGGTGCAAGGAGGAATTGCAGCCTCTATCATTATAAGCTAATGTTGATAGTGATCCTCTAGCTCTAAGATTATAGAAATCAGTTAAAGTATTAATCATTTCTCAAGCAATAAGCTTAATTTCCAATGGTTTATTTCCCATTTCTCTGTTTTTTACTAAAAATTGTACTCCACTTAAAATATGGAGCTGGAGTAGGTTGGTTTTAATGACTCCTCAGGAAATGTTTTTAAATAATGTTTACACTCAGATGATCATTTATTGTATCAGTAAGTGAAACACAAGCATTGAGATAGAAAGGAAAATGTGGTTTCAAACCATATAAAATAATTAAGAGAATCTACAAAATTATTATCATTTCTCGTAGAGCTGACTCAAAACCTCTTTTTCTTCCTCTATCCATTTTATTTATTTATATCCTACTTTTTTGTAAGTAATAAGAGAAATTGCTTTTATGGTTGTAGCACCCAAAATTTCAAGGATTTTTTTGGGCATAAGTTATACTTTATGGAAAAGCTGGCATGAGTCTGGAAAAAAATGGTTCTTCCCTGCAATTATATATATACATATATGCGTAATATTTCATTATTAAATCACCAAATATTTGTAACACAGGGAAACAAACTGGATAAAGTGATCAAGATGTAGTTTATAACGCAGTAGCTTTCACTCAGCTGCATATGGCCTAACACAGTTAGACCTAACAATATCCTTTTGATCAAAACAACACCGGAGATTTCTGTACAAGTGTGAGACAGGTATTTGTACAGTGCATTTGTTGTCGATGACATTCAGCTATCAGCTTCTGCAGTTTCGAGCAGATCTCCAGACTCAGCGCAGTTCACAGCAGACGCACTGTAGCAGCTGTGCAGGGGAACAGCGCACTACGTACAACTGAATGGTGTTTCTGCACAAGTCCCATGGACGTATGCCATGCAAGACCCATCTGGAAGGCTCAAGCAAGATCCAAGTGCTGAATAAACCATGCAAATGAAATTCATATTATTTAATTCTTATAATTCAAAATTCAGCTTTTTTTTACAAGATTACTCCATGTCTTTCAGCTGTGCCAAGCACCTGCATTATTATAATCTTAAAAGAGCAATGATAATTTTTCAAAGGACATGTAACCTATGCTGTTTTAATAAATCCTTCCATAAACACTTCTTAGCAACACAATAAAACAAATTAAACCCCAAACAATTTGGTTGGCTCTAACCTTGCGATCTTTGTAGTATGGGTCAAGATCCTCCAGTGGTTCCCCAATGAGCTCCGGAGGAGGATTTCCATAGAGAGCAGGCAACTTCTGGAAAGCTTTTAGGTCCAGCTGAGGGCGTGATTTCTTTTCAGGTCTCTGGTCTACAATATTTCTTCGACAAGTCCTTTTGGCAGCAATTCTCTTTTCAATAGCAGCCAAGGATTCAAACGTGAACTTACGGAAGTTGTTGGCACCAGGAAATAAGAACTCAGCCATTTTTCATTCTTCTCTTCCTTTCATTGTTTCGGTCCAAAAAATGGTAACAACTAAAAAGGAAATCAAGATAAGTAATTCCAAAACTGGTAAGCTATGAAAATTAAACAGCTGTGCTTGACCGTGCATGTTTAATAACTGTTTAATTTTTCTGAGCCATCGGCTTCTAAGAAAATTGAAAATAATATGAACTATATATTTTTCAATGAGATCCCTATTCAGAATTTTTTTTAATGCATGTTGTTGATAGGATGTGAGCAGATCTCTAGAAATTTAAGGTTTTTACACCACCTTACTTAAGGTACATACTATCATACAAGTTCTTGAGCCACTGTTCAGACAAACTTAAGGTGCTGCTTTAGTCCAGTATTTGGAACAGTAAAACCTGCCAAACTTCAATAGCAAATATGTGGAAACTACTTGATGGAAAACCAGTCCTGGTGGTGCCATGGAAGTGAGCATGGGAATGAGCAGTTTCCAAGTGCCAGAAGAAAGGACTGCTGTAAGCGTAATGGTGCTAGAGATGATAATACCACCTCAGCTTTCTCTGGAAGATCTTTTTTGCTGTAATGGGAATTCAGTGCTGGATGGTGTATGGTGTTGTCTAGAGAAATGTTGTTTTGAGGCTTCAAAGAGGCCTTTTTGACTTCAGCTTCTTCTAAGCTACCACTTTTCACTGTTTTTGTGGATGACCTGGAGAACAGGAAAGACGATTTCTGTTTTGCTTTTTTTCTCCAGCTGAAGGAGTACCTGTGGATGTATTTTAGCTTCTTCCATAGATTTTCAGGAAGTATTTATGGCCTGTTTTAGGAGGTGCTTCCTCGGTGAAGGCTGCAGTTTCGCAGTCACAAATACTGCTCCCGTACGCTGCTGGGTCGCCCAGCAGAGCAAACTTTATCTTGTTCAGGCAGAGGCACTGATCACATTTCTGCTGAGCTAACTAAAGCACAGAATTGTATGCTGGCTTCAGAATTGTCACTGGAGGACAAATGACACCTGTTTTAACTTGTGACCGGTAGAGTCACTAGCGCTATCAGTATTAACTGAGGGTATTGTGGACGATAGCGCTTGACCCGAGAAGCGTTGTGCACAGAGTCTGTGTTTTATGCGCACCTGTCAGAACAAACAAGTGAGCTTATATTAGATAAATATTTTGCATCCTGTCATAGTGCATTTTGATTAGGCACTGGGTAGGATTCATTCAACTAAATGCTACATGGCTCCGTACAATAAATCCAACCTTAGGATTTCAAGAGTGTGGCTAATTTTACCTGAGTTTCRTCTCTACTTTGTAGAAATCTGTATCTAAGCTAGTCACCTTGGGTTCCCTTCACAGTGAATGGAGATCAAGTCGGAATAGAAAAAGATACAGTTCATGTAGTTGAAAACTAGACATCTAAAATAAACCCTATGAAAAACATTCTGACAGGGTTTATTTCACCACTTTAACTAAAAAAGGAGACTAGAGGGTGGTTTAGCTCTTGTTGACACCAAATGAGACCTTGAGGATATGTATCTTCTGCCCTAATGCTGGGAAAAGCCCCAAAGCAAGCCCATGAACTGCATATATATTTATAGTGAAATGTACATGTCCTTGTCCTTCAAAAAACTGATAAGAGTACACACAGAAAGACGATCCAGTCCTGCAGCCTTGTGCTAAAACTCAGTCAAAAGTTCTAGAAGGAGAATTCTCTAAAATATTTTCCTGGAGTTGATTATGATCAATAGGAAGACATTATTGATCCAGTACGAAGCCATGGAGCTGCTGAACCAAGGCAATAGCCCCGGCGGGCTCTGAAATGATCCCATCTGCTCCACTGATGTACCCAGGGTGGGTCGCTGCTGTGTCTGCACAGAAGATGAAACTAGAGGCCCACAGCCAGATCTTTCCAATCAGAAGCTGCCACCACTACTTCCACATGGCTTTCAAAGGCCACCTCATAGCTAGCAGTTAGACTTCATCTTCAAAAGTTTAAACCATCCTTGCTGGACAACTGTTGGATGACCTGCTATTGTAACCTTTTAATGACAAGCCTAAGCCTAATGACAAACTAACTGCAGTGAAATCTCTTACTTTTTTCAGTCTGCCTACCTCTCCTATTAAAGAAGCATACTAAACAATAAATATGAAAAGTAAATCCTCTTTTCAGCACAAAATAGTAACATTTCTGGAGGGGAAGAGGGACATTCAAGACAGAATACAAGTATTTCAAGCTTTTCAAAATCAAGCTATAAGTCTAGAAGTCGTGCATCTCTTGATATTATAGTAAATTGAAAATGATATTATCCACTCACAAGTTTTCAAGTCTAAAATTAGCCAAAGTGATATTTGCTTTGTTGATGCTCAGAATAATTTAGATGTTGTGGTATCAGTAATGAGAGTTGTGAATGATGCATGAAATGACACAATTTCTGTGCAATGCACAGAGGGAGTATAATAATTGCTCTACCTTGCTTTGTGCCAGAGCATCCACAGACGCCCATGCCTCCACACAGCACTTCCCTGAAAGTCTACCTGATCTCAGAAGTTCACTGTTACAATTCTGGTTTTATAGCAGATTTCTTTATGGTTTTCTCTCCTTTCTTCCCTGAAACTATCTTCCAAATCCCAGAAAAGAAACTTTGATTGTCTTGCTGTTCTCCCCCAGGACTATTAGCAGGCAAATCTAGGAAGCAAAGCTGCTGCTGGACAAAGCCTAGGACAGGGACTAGGAGGAAGCATGAGTGCAAGGAGAGTCTGCATGTCCTTGGCCAGAGCTGGAAATCAGGCATGGAGAATCCTTCCTGATAGAGGTGGTTTTATAAATTGCTCCACATGTGAACAACCATTAAGGAAAGGAAATAAAAGCTTGTGCTTGCTGTCACACACGTCAGTAGCAAAATGCCCATTGACAGCAGCAAAAGCAGAAGAGCAGAAGGCTAAATTACACTTTTCATGGGTGGGCAATTCTGAGGTACTCAATCTATTGCTGAATAGAAGCTGATCATTACTAAACATTGAGTAACCATGAAAAATTGTTCCTGGTTCATTCGAGCTACTTCAAAAATATACCCCAAATCATTTTTGTTGTTAATAGTCTCAGAGAGAATAACAGACAAAGTGCAGCTGTGATCTTTTTTTTTTTTTTTTAATATGACCAGGGCTAGATTTAACAATTTGACCAATAGAGAGATATATAAAAAGTGTTAATGGAAAACCTTTTTTTCTCTTGATGTTACAGAAGCCACAATGTACATTTTGGGCCTTTCCTCAAATCACAAAATACCTGCAAAATGGTGTGAACTTCAATATGTTGTTAAAATGAAAAATTTTCTTACTCTTTGACAGATTAAAGACCAGAGCATGTTGAATGAAATCAACATGGTTTAAGAATAATAAGAAAACCAAAGAAAACACTGATAATTTGTGATTTTAGCTTTCAAACATATTTTCTATGAATTCTTTCTCAAATATCAAAATACGTAGTTCAATTTTTTTTGAGGTTAGATTGTTCTCTTCCAAATGTTTTTTCCTTTTTAGGAGTATCTGTTTTGGCAGATTAGGAAACAAGATTAATGTCAAAGACATTTTCTCCCCTTTTCTTGTAATTACAGTCATCCAAATTCAATTGACAGTTAATCAATAAGAGTTATTCCCAATTACTAGATTTACTGGATTCATGAGATATGGAATGAGGTGAAAATACATTGACAATTCCTATGATCAGCACGAGCAAGGTAATTAGTATGAACAGGATGGCCAGAATTACCTTGTTACATTACTTTTCTTTATCTTAGATGACTGCAGTTCGTGTTTGTTAAAACTCTCTCTTTGATTTATGGTTTCCATAGTACACACAGAAATTCTCTTTTAAGTAACTGGCATAAGGATTGGTTGAAGATCATATGTTAAAAGCTGTGTCCCGTTCAATCAACTGGAATGCTATTATTGTCTTCAGCGTAGTCAGAATTTTGCACTCTGCTTTTATCCAGTGATGATATGCAATGCATGGAGGCACAAAGTTAGAGAGTTTAGGCTGCACCAGCAGTCTGTACCCCAGTAGCTATGTCAGGAGCCAAGAATGTCAGTATGGGACTTCATATGATGCTCCTACTGCACTGCTTGCGAGAAAGCTACCGAAGTGGCCTTGGGCTGTGGAGCATCTTTTGGAGTCTGAATTTTATATGGATAAGATAAATTTTCCAGAACCAAATAACAAAGGATATAAACTAACAGGGCAGTTCAAAGTTTCCATAGAACTGTCCCATTCTTTCTTCAAAAATGTTGCTATATTTTATGAAGCAGGCGGTTTAATCAAACCAAACTGACATTGTATTAATGATCTTTAAAACATATATTGAAATAGCTTTTATGTATTAATATATTTAATTTTTCATAGATTCATAAAATAATTCAGGTTGGAAGTCACCTAAGGAGGTCTCTAGTCCAAACTACTGCTCCAAGCCAGGTCAGCCCTGAGGTCAGACCAAGTTGCTCAGGGCTTTATCCAGGCAAATCTCCAAGGACAGAGACTGTACAACCTCTTTGGGCAACCTGTCCCAGTGCTTCACTGTCCTAATGGGAAAAAGGCTTTCCTTATAACCTTGCCCCTTGTCTTCCCACCATGCACCACTGATATAAGAAAAAAAAAAAAAGTAAACTATTGCTTTAATTTGAAAGCTGAAATGCAAAACCCAACAAAATAAATCTATGTATGGAAAATAAATGCTATTTCTATTTCATCCCATTTTGTCTACTCAGAGCAGCCAACCGAAAAAGTTTCACTCTGATCTGAATAACACTATCCAGTGTAGCTCCACTGAGGTTACCAAGGGAAATGATGAACAGCATATCGGCCCAGTAGTTTAACCCATCTCTATATCACCATATCCTACCTGAACTAAACTGTAGCACCAGCCTTCAAATATTTCAGGTTCAACCTCCAAAATTTGTTTATGCTCCTTATACGACTTGGTTGAGAGGTCTAGTCTGATGCGTCTCCTGGCACAGCATCTGACTGAAAGGAGATGTCTGCAGCTGGTCTAGCTACCCCATACTCCCTTTTGCAATCAACAATGCTTAGGGCACAATCCA
Source organism: Apteryx rowi (assembly GCF_003343035.1). Classification (NCBI taxonomy): domain Eukaryota; kingdom Metazoa; phylum Chordata; class Aves; order Apterygiformes; family Apterygidae; genus Apteryx; species Apteryx rowi. The sequence goes on along the minus strand of NW_020451216.1, from coordinate 687,755 downwards.
ACTAATCATAAATAAGCATAGATTAAGTCAGATGATCGGTGCTGAAAAATGCTCTTGTCTTTCTTCACTGCCTATAAAAGAAGACTTAGAGTTAGAAATGTCCCACTCTTTCAATATGGAACTTACAGGCAACGATTCTGCACTGGGGAAAGAATGTCGCAAACACAGCATGGAAGTGCTCAAAATTATTTATAAAGACCTATTAAAGGCTGTTAGAGTTCAGCCAGAAAGCCACATTGGGTGGGATTCATCTCACCTCACTGCAGATATTTCAGGGCTGGACAGCTACATCTCCACCGTCTCTCCAGCGGCCTGGTGAGACATTGTTTGGCATTTATTCCAGGATAAGATCAATCATATCTCAAAGAGCCAGTGTTTCTCCATCGACAATAAACTGAGTCCGGATGACTAGCTCAGATCTAACTGACTGTCTCAAGTTACCTAACACGTCTCAGGTTAGGTGAGATCAATCTTTTTGCATCTGTTAAGCCTACTCTTCTTGCTGCCTCAACTAACAGACAACTGCTGAAAGTTTAGCAAAGTTTGCTAAACTTCCAAAGGTTAGTAATTCTGTAGTCAATGGTAGGGATCAGGGAAACATCATTAGAGTCACCAGCAGACTGCAAACCCATAAAAATTTTAGGATTGCCTTATATTACATTGCTTCCTTAATGACTACTTACAAGACCAGCCTTCTTAGCAATTAGGGAAGTGTTAAGTCCCATTTTCTTTTCCATAGTAAGAGTGGACTAATTTTCAGCTACTTTGCTATCATAAATAATTTAAATCTGTACAGAGATCACTTTTTTTTGAAGTGTTTGAGCAGTCAATTGACAAGTTGTCAAGTAGCCAGTTGCAAGTACAGAGGAAATTAGGAAACTGGCAGCCACAGGAATCTGGGGGGGGGGGGAAGAAGAGCCTTTAATGGCCATAGACTACTCCATTTCTGTAGCAGTTAGCATGAGTTAGATCTAGTTAGCATAGCTGCTAGCATAAGCCCATGGACTTTAACTTTTTGCTGTAGTAGATGAAATATGATCAGCTCTGTCCCAAACAACAAACTGAACCCTGAACAGTTTTGGCATGCCCAAGGAAATAGATAGCCAACTATGGATACAATCTCTTGGGCATCAAGAAGTGTAAAAGTGTCCAGAAGTGGTTGGAACAAGACTGTGAGAACCAGCAACAGTGATGACAAATCAGAAAATGACAGCAATTTGAACAGACTAATCATCAGTGAGATATTCCCTACACAATCGGATAACTAAGGATATTGGGGGTAACCAGAGGATAGAGGAAGACTCTGATGGGGAACCCCACGACCATGCACCAGAATTTGAGACCATCTTTTTAAACTCTGGGGAGGCCAGGGATCAGAGACAACCCCATGGGACCCCACAGCCCTGCCGAAGGACTGCGCACGGCACATCTGGATTTGCTACGCTAACCCACCTGACTTCTCTCCTGGACCACACTATCCTTCCTGTGGCACATGGAAGTCGGTAACTCATAAAATTGCATTTATCTGTGATTTAAGTGTTTTGGTATCTGAGGCCACTGAGGCCCTACACTGTCATTTGGTCTTGAATGCTGACAATTGCACATAGCCTGGAGGTAGGAATCCATTTCCTGTGATGTTACCAAGAAAACTGGCTGGTTCTCAGAGGACATTAACATTCATGGAATCACAGAATGGTTGAAGTTGGAAGGGACCTCTGGAGATCATCTAGTCCAACCCTGCTCAAGCAGAGTCACCTAGAGCATGTTGTCCAGGATCATGTCCAGATGGCTTTTGAATACCTCCAAGGAAGGAGACTCCACAACCTCTCTGGGCAACCTGCTGCAGTGCTCTGTCACCCTCAGAGTGAAAAAGTTTTTCCTCATGTTCAGAGAAAACTCCCTGTGTTTCAGTTTGTGCCCATTGCCTCTTGTCCCATCACTGGGCACCACTGAAAAGAGTCTGGCCCCAACCTCTCTACATCCTTCCTTCAGATACTTATACACATTGATAAGATCTCCTCTCAGCTTTTTCTTCTCCAGGCTAAACAGGCCCAGCTCTCTCAGCCTTTCCTCAAATGGCAGATGCTCCAGTCCCTTAATCCTCTTAGTGGTTCTTCACTGGACTCGTTCCAGTAGCTCCATGTCTCTCTTGCATTGGGGAGCCCAGCACCAGACACTGCACTCCAGGTGTGGCCTCACCAGTGATGAGGAGAGGGGGAGGACCACCTCCCTCAAACTCCTGACAATGCTATTCCTAATGTAGCCCAGGATACCATTGGCCTTCTTGGCCACAAGGGCACATGGACTCCCAGGTCCTTCTCCGCAGAGCTGCTCTCCAGCAGGTCAACCCCCAACCTGTACTGGTGCATGGGGTTATTCCTCCCCAGGTGCAGCACCCTGCACTTGCCTTTGTTGAACTTCATGAGGTTCCTCTCCGCCCACCTCTCCAGCCTGTCCAGGTCTCTCTGAATGGCAGCACAGCCCTCTGGCGTATCAGCCACTCCTCCCAGTTTTGTATCGTCAGCAAGCTTGCTGAGGGTGCACTCTGTGCCTTCATCCAGGTCATTGATGAAGAAGTTGAACAAGACTGGACCCAGTACTGACCCCTGGGGGACACCGCTAGCTACAGGCCTCCAACTAGATCGCGCCACTGATCACAACCCTCCAAGCTCTGCCATTCAGTGCAAACAGTCCCTCTCTCTTTCCCACATCCCTGGTTGCAGTAGTATTGTAACGTCTCAGATGTTTTCATTATTTGTCTCTGAAAGAAATCAAAGGTTAATAGTGGATCTTGGAATTCTTCTGACTGGGAAAACAGTTAAATTATAGTTCAAGTTAATATTGACACTCAGGAAAAGGAATCTGAATTAACAGAAGTGTGACTTTGAAATGGGTGAAATTAAATGCATTGATTGTCCACATCTGGAACACCATGTGCATTTTATTTCTATTTCAAGAATATAAACAAGGAAGAAAAGAAAACAAAGGTGGGCAGCCAAGATGGCCAACATTAGGATACATTTTCCGTACAAAGAAAGACTAGATAGGATTTTTAGCTTGGAAAAATAATGTTTTCGAGGGGAGAATATTATGGAAATCTACAGAGTTATGAGAGAAGTGAAGAAGATGACTAGATGATGATTACTGATCACTTTTTTGTGTTACAAAAACCAGGGGCTAACAAGCAAAATTAACAGGTAGCAATTTGGAAAAAAATGAGGTACTTCTTGTTTGTTTTTTGTAATAGGCAGCCAAACTATGGAATTCCCTGCCACAAGACATTGTGAATGCCAAAGGTGTGTAAAGGTTCGTAAAGTCTTTTGAGGAATCCACAGAGGAAAATCCATCAAGGCTGTTAAATACGAAGATATCACCTGTGGCCCAGCTACTCCTTTAGCTTTGGATGCCTAGAAAGTGAGAGCATAGCAGGGAACTATAATGATGTGTTTGCCTTGTTATTATGTTCTTCCCTGCACATCTGCTGTTTAGTTGCTGTTGCAGACAGGATATGAGGTTGGATGGACATTTGCTTTGACCCAACATGGATGCTAACATGTTCCTATTAGTTAACACACATTTAATCTCTTTTGGGTATTAGTGTGCTTAGGCACCTGAACATGATATGGAATATAACTTCATTTAGAAGTGCCATACCAAGATATATTACCTGGTCTGGGGGCAGATTCAAGGAGCATGGCCAAAGAGAGTGGGAGCTTCTGACTTTTCAGCCGAAGTAGGGAAGGGGAGAAAGAGGAGGAAGAAAGAGAGGAGGAAAGGAAATTTATTGATTTCATCAAGCCTGGACAGGCTGAGTCCTGAAAAAAGGACAAGAGAAGGAGTACATGCTGCAGGTTACTGTTAGCAGCCAGGAAGGGGGACAAGCTGTGATTTTTGACAGCAGATTTTTTATGGTGCTGGACTGAATCATCTCCAGATTTCATGTACATTCCAGGTTTGGAGCAAACAGAAGGAATGTGAATTACCTTCACCCTTGAAGAATGAGAACTAAATAAATCCCCACTACCTCAACTTTGCAACAGGCTCAGGACACGTACATAAGAGTAGCTGCAGCTGTATTCAGATGTCATTACTAAACAGCAACTTCTTTTTTTGCATTTGAGCTCTCAGTTAGCAAAAGTGGCTTTAAAATGGTTTAAATTACTTGACTTTGGAAGCAAAGTAGGTTAATTAAACTGAGGCCACTTTAATACTGAACGTGTGTTCACACAGTGGTTTAATGCCACTCAAATAATCACTTCAAATGATGTCACCATTGTAATTTGTATCACTGCGAGCAGCTTTAGCAGAGAGAGCACAGAACAGTGGTGCATGGAGCAGAATTATCCTCAAAACGCTGGCAAGCACAGGGGTGAAGCACGCTGGCAAGTTGATATAAGGATCCTTGAACCTGCAATGTTGATTTCTTTACTTCCAGTGTTAGAAAATCATCCATCAGCTGGACCATCAAGCATCTTTCAGAGCTGTTATCTGGTTGAATTTAAAAAATAAACATCTTTTCTGTCACTGGCCATCATTTCTTCCGAGTGTGCAAAGCAGTTGAAACCATAAATTGTGAGAAACTGGATTATAAGATCTAGATCCCTAAAGGCAAGACTTCCAATATGTCAGAAACCTTACATACACCAAATCTGCATAAACATTTTTGTTAACTTAGATTAATTTAGTATCACTCCAAGCAGAAATGTGATACTGCTGCACTAGAATTTAAATTGCTTCTTGTTAATTAGGACATCACAATTTATTCTGAAGATTGTTCCTGAAAGACGGTTTTATTCTTTAGGTAAAATATTTTCCTACACAGTGCTTTAAAAATGACAGTTAAGTCAGATTTTTTTGTTGTTACCACATATATGCAAAGTTTTAAACTTAGTTAACATTGTTACCAGTTACATAAACTTTTGGCTCATATTAACAAGTCTTTATTACAACAAATGAAAGCTATACAAACTTGGTGAAATACATATATGAGATTTTGGATTGTTACCAATAACAGAAGTCCTAAATGCACTGAGAGTATCGCAAATTTGCCATTTTGTAATTCTGAAGATTGGTTTCATCATGTACCTTTTGACATGGAAAGATCTCTTAGTAAAGAAATATAAGGTTTGGAGGAAAACTTCAGATACAACATAAGGGAAATAGTTTTCCCAAGATCATAATAAAATTAATGATTTTAAAAATAAGTCAAATATTCCACAAAATAAAATCTGAAAAAAAAGTATTGTTAATAAAACATAACGAGGAACCATTTAACATGTAAGGATTCAAAAAATTTATCTGGAGTATACAACCTAAATTATAACTTTGATTGTCAGAAATCAGAAAGTGTCAGAAATTCTCTGAATTACCTAATCTTTCGTCTGCCACATTTTTCTACGCAGAACCACTTTTCTTAATAAACTGAAATGTATCTAAGCAGAAGTCAGATCTGAAGTTCCCATTTGCATGGAGTGTGTCATTTAACAAGCATTTTAGAGAAAATTCCTAGCTTTTTTTCTTCTTCATGTGCACTTCTCATCCTACAGAAAGACACCCAAAATTGCAAAGAACTTTTCTCCATCTCTATGGAAAATAGTCTTAGGTCAAGTCAAATGATTTAAAAAATATTCAGAATTTAGCGTTTCAAAAAGTTAAAGCTATGAAACATGCTAAAGAAACAGTACCAATACTAATGCCATGGCAAGACCCCCCCAGAACAACTGGTTCTGTTAGGTCTTTAGCTGGTCTCTGAACTGGTTACCTCCCCAGTTTATCACTCTTGCTCTCAAGACTAATAAAATATCTTTCTATAACATACATCTTCTATTTCACTTGAAATCATTTCTCTAGAGATTTACCTGCTGTCTCTGGGGTGAACTGAACACACATATGCTACTCCTAGAAGAGAAAAGCTATATTTCGGCTACTTCAAATGCAAACCTGGAACTTTTAATCTCTTCTGCTTGATCAGAGCAAAAAGACCAGTTTCTGACATTTCGGTGAGTTTTGAAAGGTTTCCTTCTACTGCCAATTCACCACCAAACAGCCAAATTTACGTTCTCCTCTTGGTTGCACCATTCTTTAATTTACTTCCTCAGCAATATTCTCATATTAGTGCATCTGCCCCACAGTTTGTGCTGAGAAAAGCATTCACCGATCACAGTCCAACACATTCTACGAATAAAACAGATGTAATTAAGCCTTTGATAAAAAAAAAAACAACACACCTTAAAAAAAGATCTTCTCAACTCTCAAGAAACAATTGTTAGAACACTATTACTAAATAGGATAAACCTAGGAAAGAAAAAGTCACATTATAAACTTTAATTATTGATTTTTTTCTGTCTTTGCTTTGAAATGAATATTGTAACTAAAGAATCTGAACATTACATCTGTATAAAAAGTTATTCCTCTGCCTTCTTATGCACAGAAGAAAAGCTGCCTTGTATTTTTTTTTCACTCTTCTACATGTTATTTTTGGCACTAGAGTACTCATTTCAGCAAAATCGAAGGTCAAAAGCAGGAAAAACTCCTGTGCAAGCACATCGGACCAGAAGGGATAAATATTCATATTTTCTTTAGCACCCTCCCACTTGCAATTTCCTTTCCATACCACTCACCTGCACTAAAGTTTCTGCTCAGGTTCTCTAATGATTTTTAGGCAAATAGACGGTCACTGAATCGTACAGAAGACCCTAGCACAAACCACCTTAATTGCCAAGAAGAAAAAGAGTGCAGTAAACACACAGGACTTACGCTCTTTTCTAAATGAAGGCTCCAGGGGTCACTTCTTCCCATGCAAGAGAAACATGTCTCAGGCCAGGTATCTCCCAAGAAAGACTTAGAAAAACCTCCTCGCTGCCTTGCCCTCTCTATCTCCCCTTTCAGCAATTTCTCACCACTCTGGCGATGCTCTTCCTCGGGGAGGGTGTTATTTGTACGTGGGAGGGAAAGAAGGATGGGTCGGAGGCGTTTGTGTCTATTTATCCATCAAAGTAGCTAATGTGATTATACAGGGTCTCATGGGAGAGGCTGTAACCTTAGTAAGCAAGGCTGGGGAGGCTCCAATCTGAGCGTTTCTTTGGGATATTGCTCCATCCCTGGATTTCTTTCACACAAAAGCAGGTCATTGGGAGTGAAGCTGGACGCAGAGGATGGGGAACATGGGGGCAAATGTGTTTTTCAGCCTCGCAGTGTGAGCACTCTGCTACTGCATTTTTTTATAAAGGCATTGGCATTTTGTTTGAATATTTAGATTTCAGCTCTTTCCTTTAGTAAAGTAATTCGAAAGGTTTATAATGCAGAATCTATAAATTATACTGAAAGATTATGAATGAAGCTGGGTAGAGGACAGGAAAACTGATGGCAGTTCCCTCGTTGTACGTGTGTGTATGTGTATGTATATGCATGTGTACATATCTACATATAAATAAAATGACAATAATCATATATATGATTAAGGTTATAGATATAATATTAACACCAGTGGAAAATGCCAACCAATATCCACGTAAATATTCTTGATGCTTACTTTCTACTTCCAAATCACTATAAAATTCCTTTTCAAGGAATAAGTGTGAAAATCCAGAATAAATGTCCAAGCCAAAATGAGTTAAGTGACCTGGAATGATAAAACTAGTCCTGCAAGTGAAGGCTATGGAGTAGGGAGGTGGTCTAGGAGGAGGTGAGGAACCTGAAAGAGGCCACTTGCTCCTGAAACCTGTAACTTCTCCAGTGGCTGAAGTCACTGTTGAAGAACACTGAAGAGAGCCTTCCTCTTTGTGGCCACCTCTGTATGACTACAAAAATGGGACAGGGCTTGTTCTCCAGCCCTGACGCTAAATAGCACAGTGCAACTTCTGTCCTTAAAACCAGATTTTCTTACATGCCAGACTCTGAGTATCTTTTTTTCTGAATTAGCCAGACTACTGATATTTTTAAGGCAGAAGGAAGACCTCTTCTTTGCTTTAAGCATTGATCGTACAAGAAAAAAGAAAACTTCATCTGGTTAAAATGGGCTGAATTGGAGGAAGGAGAGCAAATTGACCACAGAATGGAATAAGAGATGAACATGTGTACCGTGAGAATGCTTTCCAAAAATGCGAGCACTGTTTGGACTTAGAGGATCCAAGTGCCAGGTTCTTCCCTATACTAAATACAACCAGGATCAATAACACAGTTTGTTACCCCATCTGTATTTTGTACTTGGCAGCTTTTGTTGAGGTGGAATAGAAACTTTCAAGGAACATAGTTTTGCAGTATGCTTAGACAAATTTTATTTTATTTTCTATTAAAGTTTGGCCTGATTTGCTGATCTCCTTCTACCTTTAAAGTGACCTTCTGCCAAGGGATGCAGGGATGTGAGAAATGGGGGAAAGAGTTCGTGATGCTACACTGGATCCATGACTTTGATGTGTTGGAGGAACATTGTCACCTCTTGGAAAAAACTATGGTTTGTTTTTCTGTAAGTTTAGTGAGAGCATTGCTGTAGGAAATTACACTCTGCCTTGGATGCTCTGGAAAGGAGGCTGCGCAGAATATTTCTTTTCAGGGGAAGAAGCACATTTTTAATAATCATGTGGACAGTCCACAAGTGAAGGTGGGAAACCTCACAATAGACTGAAACAGGTAAAAGATTATTGATCCATCTGGTTTCACAATTGTCACCAGTATCACGCTTTAAAGTAATATCACGTACATAAAGTAGCATGTTCAGATCGTGAAATGGATCTCAGACTTCACGACACAAATTCAATCCATATTATCTTTCGTTCACTTCAAGCTGTTTGCCAAAGGTCTTATAAAGCTTTAAAACTATCTGACCTGAGTTTTGTGAAGTGTGAGCTTGTTTGAAACGTGGTTTAGATATCCACATAGTGGGTGAAGCCATGTTTCTTTGTAAAACTAACTGCACTTTGCATTTGTATGGAAGGAATAGACAGATTACAAGGGTAGATTTTTAAAGATGTTTATGCCCCCTAAAGACAAGGATGGTTGCCCAGTGAGATTTTCAGTACCTGAATGCCATTGAAATCAATGTGAGTTAAGCTTCTAAGCACTTTAAGCATGCCACTGTAAAGTATCTCTAACTTCAGCTGCTGACATAGCTGTCAAATCCGTCTCCTGTGCTTATTTTCTTCAATTCTACCCAATGTTACAGGTGATAAAAGGACCTGATGCAGGTAGGCTTGACTCCCTGCTTACCAGCTATTCTCCTCTGCTTTGGGGGACAGGTAACTTGCAGTTTATAGAGGCAGGAAGCAATTATTCCCATCTCTACGTAAAGAAAGCAGAATGACACCTTGTGTTTTTCTCCAAGTTCCCCAGGTCCCTGTGCTAATCTTGATATGGGCAACATCCAACAAGTTTTACCAAAAAAGATCACTTCAGAAAGCAGGTGTCTCACATCGTCTGTGCTGTGAAGTGACTTTGGGCCATGATTCCCCGTGGAGCCTACAAAGGAAAGCAAACCCATGAAAAATGCAGAAACGCTGAAAAGCAGTAGCCTAAGAAAATGCACTTTTACCTAATTTAAAGGTGAGTGGAGTAGTGCCCTAGACTCCACCGACTGTGCGGACTAGATCTCCAGTGGGTATAAGCAGGAGCTTAGATGCGGAGCCAATGTGCACACGTCTCTAGGCAGGCACCTACGTGTGGATGTCCCAGTCTGTGAGCGGAGTCCTCCCCCTGCACCTGCATCCTCCATGCCGACGTCCCACCTCCTTTTAAAATGCATGGTGAGAAAATACAGATTCCCTCCGAGTGCAGCTCCCTGCTAGACAGGAAAGGGCGAGGCACCTTCAGCAGTGACTTTTCCTTCCCCATCCGAAGTTAAATCCCCATTTCACCTATCGCACCCACAGCAAGGCTGTGAAAGCAGGCGGATTTCCCCCCCCCCCCCTTACCCGTGCTTGACTTTCTTCCTCCATCAGCGTGAAAAGTGAAGCACCTCCAACTCCAGCAAATCCAGGCCAGTGAGAAAGGCTGGAGGGAAATAAACCTCAAGCTAAAAGAAATTTGAAAAAGGAGAAATGTAAATGCTGCCACGATAAATCTCAACTTTGCTAAATGAAGAGGAACCAAAAAGCATTCCCCATTTATAAAGGAAACATTTGGAAATAGTTCACAAAAAATAAAGTCTACTGAGAGGAAAATGCATAGACGTATTTAAAAAGCTGAATAATATCTGAGGCTGCATATAAGATTGGAATGGCTTAATGTAAATGGACAAATACTTGATTGATGTTAATGGATATTCAGACTTAAGAAAAAATGATAGTTAAAGACAAGAGCAACATTTTCATGTGATGCATGTTTGCTATTAGAAAAGAAGAACATTCATTAAATGTAGTTCAATCTGCAATAAAGCTGAACGTTCAACTTAAAGTGGGATTCAAGTTTCCCTTCAGTTTTACCCTCCACAGTTGGGGTAACCTTGGGGTAAGGAATGGTTACTTAATAATAGTTTAAGATAATTTCCTGTCTTAGTTGTCTTTAAAATAACCAGCAACTTATTTCTTTATTCTTCCTGCTGATATTGTAATTGGTATGTGTGTACAAATGTATCTGTTATGATAAATTATGCTATTTTATAGCAATTTAGGAAATAATGAATGGAAGGTAGATTGTGAAAAATTATATATCAGGTGCATCAATCAGTGAGTAACTATCTAGGTTCTTGCATAGCTTTCATTGCTATAGTAACAGTGAGACAACAGCGAATACAATGGCAGATTTAACTGGAGGAAAGCAGATGAGTCGCACAAGTGCAAACATTTTTGCATGCATTTCTGGAATCTCAGAGCATCACCAGATTTAGTAAAGATAAACTTTCACGCTTCATAAAGAGGCAACAGTCATAACTGTTCCAACCATATAATGCAGGAGAAATGAGATGAAGCCCAAATAAAAAGTTTTAGCAATTAACGTGCAAAACAGACCTGAATTCGTCATCTGGCAAAGGAAAAATTTCAATGCTGTGATGTTTTTTTCTTCACTGTTAATAAAAATATCTCAAGTCAATGTTTTTGACAGATTTCAGATTTCCAGTGCAGGATTATATATAGTCTGTAATCGGGAGAAACCTTAAATATTCTGAACTAAAATAAAAAATAATAGCTTCTTGATTGCAAGTGTTATAATTTCTAATGTCAACCAATATAGCCTGGAAAAAAAATCAATTTTGCAGCTCCTGTGAATGTTCCGGTTCTGTAAAATAATTTCAGTTATTTTAAAAGTTTTTAACCAATATGGTTTTAAACAGATAAATTAAGGACCAAATCACCTACCTTATATTTTCTTTTTCCTACAAACAAATGACCATGGTGAGATTTGTTTCATAAAATTTCCATTTTTTGGATGTGTTGTTGATTTTGTTCTTTCAATGTAATTATGGCACAGACCCTGGCCTCCAAATTGCATAACTGTTTCAGTAGTGTGTTCTTCTGCACAGTGATCCCATGATTTCACAAAACTGGAACCTTTTCAGTGTTTAGGGCACCTACATCCAGTGGAGACTGAGGGCTTCTGGTCAAGAGGGGAAACCCTCATAAATTGCTCTTTATGAGACAGTATTAACATATGCGGGATTTCTAGCCCAGTTTGAAAATGAGGAAATGATGCAGCAGAGAGCTTTTAGTGATTTACGGAGGCTTTTTACTGCACAGATTAGAATAGCTTTTATAATATATTACATTGCTGCTTTATTTTAAAAGAATAGCTGAAGCCATTTTCTGATTCACATAATAGTGAAGTCTAAATGGTATAAAGTAGTTAATTGGCATCTTTGTCAAAAAAATACTTAGTATAAAGGAATCTCATTTCCTTTTATCAGAGAATGAAATTAAAAAAAAGAATCATAGTGATGTAAAATTCTTTTGAATGGATAATTGGTATTACAGAATAACAGGAATTGCTTTCTTTGTAAGCATGTATTAAAATCAGTCTGTTACATACAGTAATCTTCAGCTTTCTAAACGGTCCAATGCACATTTCAATCAGGAAAATTTGCTTATCATCTACTGGAACGGAAAACTAGGGATTGCTCTTTTCTCTCTCCTCAGTGGTCTATCAAAATAATGCTAAGAGAATTAGGGTAGTAAAGTAAATCATGTTAGAAAATGAATATTCCTAACACTATTTCATCAAAGAGCAGTAAGTATATCTAGGATTTCCCTAGCTATATCAGACACTGGATATGTACCCTTTGAGAAAACCTTTTAATCCATTATATTTCTAATTTTAATGAAGAAAAAAAAAAGAAGCTTGATTATCTGATGTAAATCAGGAGCGACTTTAATTAATTCAAGATATTATGCCCTGAAATGAAGGTCCAGGCTGGTAAGAATAAACTATAGCCTTCAGGACCAACCAATTTTAAGTATCTCTACACAGAGTATAAGGGGTTAAGCTATTTAATTCATAATAAGATGACTGACTAAAGCTTTTGTTTGGCAGAGTATGGTGATTTAGAGACTGTTTTATTGACCAAACTGGAAAAATGAGTGTCAAATACTGTTTAAAAAATAAGAGGTCTGCTTCTGCAATCCTTTGCAGCCATGCAAAATAGTTGTAAAACAAACACCATCACATTACATACACTCTGCACTTTCAACTATATCATTTACTCTTCCCACCTTCATCTGGAGCAGAGGAATTTATCATTGTCTACTGTCTTCAACACTCTTCTGCAGGAATTTTCACTTTTTCCTTTGTACTTTTGATAACTCTTAATTCTGCATCCACTATATTTTCCTGTGAGGTCTTTCTTCAGTGTTTCTGCCTCCCACTTTGAGGATTCCTGTCTAATGACTACCTTGCTGGGCCATCATAGATGTGATAGAAGAGAACTGAGCATACAAATTTTTATGTCCAATTTTCAAAAATTTGTGGTTGGCCTTTAAACTTCTTACGAAGCAGGAGTGTGAGAAGAGGCGAACGCCATAACCGAGACTTCAATTCACTATTGCCATGCTTTCCAACCTAGTGTCTCCAGACTGCTGAATCAGGGCTGAAGAGACCTAAATCTAGGGGCTCTCTGAATGGGTATGCTATTTCCTAATTAACCACTAGGGAGAAAAAAACCATCCATCTTCACTGCTGTCACTGCTTGAGCCAGGGTGTGTGCATAGCTCCACCAATGGTCCCAAACTCAAGTTATTTCCTTAACCTGTAGGACAAAGTGAGGTTATCCTGCACGATGAGGCCTTGTGGATGCATAACTTCAGGTGGTGTTTTCAGCTTTAACATTTATTTTGGCAGCTCGGCTAACCACACTCTGTTCTCTACTGGTTGCTCTTAGCTCTGTATGGTCTGGTTGCATGCTGAACCAGAACAGTGAACTCATCAGAGTTAAAAGCTGCCTTTTTTATTTTGCAGTTGGGGTAGTTTAAACTAGATCTGTTCCCTGATACCGTTCATCATGTGGCTGCACAATCAAAACAGCGGGACAGTTGCGAGGAAAACTTAGGGCCAGAAAATGCAGAAGTAAATGTACAACAGGAGGAAATTGGTCATTCAGCTACCTTTTTTTTGTGCTGCATTCACAAAATGCAGAGTGGGTCTGCTATCTATCATCTGAGCCATCCTGGCACCTTGGAAATGAAGAATAGTTTAACTAAATTCTCTATGTCCCTGATATTTTCTCAAAATTTAGAATAATTTATTCAGAAAGGAAAGAACATTACAGTTTTACATGATAAAATCAAGGTCTCGCCATGGTTTATCACAAAGTTTCATCTCTCAGTTTATCTAGAAAGGAAAGCTGTGATTTTTTTTCCTTTTTTCTTTTGCCCCAAACCCTGCAAACAAGTTGATGTTTGATGGTGATGAAAACAGTGAAACAGGAATTTATGCGAGAGTTGAAATGCCAGCTCTTCCTGGGAGCAGGGAGAGTGACCGGTTGTGTGGTGTCATATTAGCCATATGGAACCAACCCAACAGCTAAAAGAGAAGAGCAAATACTTGAGCTATCCATGACAGTGGAATGAAACATGGATTCAAGCAAGAATCTCGTTCCTGATTGTTTTTAAAGAAATTAGAAGAGAATATTAAAGAAAAAGAAAAAAGTGGCATGATCTGGCAGATAGGGCCACCTTGAAGCTATTCATGATCATGAGCTTCTGAGAATGTGGCATTTCATGCCTTTACGAAAGCAAATCTATTTTGAAGACAAAATGGTGTAATGTAGGAAGAGATCTCCAGGAAATGATGTTAGTGAACCAAAAATGTTGAAAACCACTTCTTTATTTTGTTAAATTCATTCCCAGCATTGCAACTTAAGTGGAACCTGTAAGAACCTGAAATAAAACTAGTTAATCGAGTTCCTTATTCATAAAATGGACACTTTGCTTGTTCTCTCGTTTTCATGAAGAAAAGGATGAGCCTTCAACTGTCACAAAAGCCCCTTTTGTGTGAGTTTGTGCAAATACGTTTGTGCAAATCTGTGCAAGGCCACGAGCATCAGCGGCGGGTTTTTCAGCTCGGACCCCATCCAGGAGGGCGGTGGCTGCTCTGCGCAAAGGCTATGGGGTTACATGTGCATCCGATGAAACAAGGGACCCTGAGGGACTTTCCAAAAACCCGTTTGTGGTCCCTGTGTGCTGCTCCAGCCGGGAAAGCTGGACTGAGTGCAGATGGCTGTAAGCGAGCTGTGAGAGGGAATTAGCCCGTACGGGGTGTGAATAGTGATCTGCTATTAGTTATCACAGCTTGAGGAATAAAAGGTGTTCTAGGAAATATTTGTTTTGATCTGTGCCTCCTCCTGATTCGATTTCTTGTCAGGGAAAAGGTAATTTACAACCAGCCTACCAAAATCATGGACTTGATTTCAGCGGTACAGCTCTAGTAAAGGAAACAGAGATAACTCTGCTTTATGCTGACATAAGAAAGAGTAATAAATCTTAATTGGTGAATGAGCACTTATATAAAAGGTCTCTGATACAGGTAAGAAAAGCAGTGAGGAATTTATATTCAGGAGAAGACACAGATGCCTTCCAGGTATTTCCTACTAGAAAAAAGAATACTGTTTAAGTTAGAGTGATAAATTATTTTTCACTTATTATGCTAACTATCTATGAAATAGGTCTCTTCTTCTCCTTGATCGATGAGTCTGCTGCTAGTTCATCTTTAGCCTGAAACAATTGTATTTTCTGTGGAGCTCAATCCTATCAATTGAAGCTGAGCGTATTCATTCCAGGTTGGATGTCTAAGTCCTGTGACTGAGGGGGCCTAAACAGCCGTTCTTCTGCATGTTTTCTTGTTTACTCAGATTGGGTTTGGGAAGGACCACAGACACTTTACTGCAGAGAGTCCTTGGTTTGAAAAAGGCACAGGGGTATTCCAGGAAAAGGGCTGAGGGGGCATGTTTGTTTGGAGATGGCAGATCTTTCCCATCCAATTGTGTTGCTCTTTTATATATGTATTTGTCAGATCCCACTTCCATTGACACAACTGCAAGCAAAAGGAGTGTAATAGTTTGCAGCATGCTTGTTAAAAGGCTCGCTAGGCTTAAAGGGTGAAAAAGGAATTTAAAAATTCAGAACTTAGGTCATACAAAATAACATTACAGATCTGATTTTACTTTCTTTCAGGGAACAAGCTATCACTGAATTTCTCTTTTAGAAGGAAAATTGATCCAGTAGCAGCAGTGATGATAATTTAAGTGGAATTTTCACTGTTCTCTGTCACATTTGAACTCCCAGAGTGAACCATAATAAGCAAGAAAGACATTAAGAAGAACGCTCTCCAGCCACCAACAAATGAAAACAGAAAAAAGAAAAGGAAAATTAAGCTACTCCTTCATCCCGTCTTTTGCCTTCTCAATGGTCTTCTCAATGGAACAGGGGTAGAAATGATTTGGGGAAGGAAGAGAGGATTTGTAGACCAGGATCTACACTAATCGGGAAAACTATACAGGAGTTTGAGAATTGAGAGCATGTTGTGTTCTTTGAGCCAAAAAGCAATTTAACTTGATGATATCAAAAAAGAATTAATTACCTTTTAAAATATATGGGAATGCTTTCTTTCATTAAATTATTATTTTTTTTTAAGTTACACTCCTGTAAAAATTAAGATCTTTTAAATATCGGGCATCAAGAACTTTCTTTAAAGAATAACAGGAAATGACTAATACAAATATACAGTGAAACCATTTGGTCATTTACACAAAGGAATCTTCCTCCAGCTCTTTAATGGACTAATGCATGCTGAATTGTAATGGGGCTAATTTGCTCAACACCTACTTAAGGAGAAGACTCTGGGGTGCCTGAATTTTCCCCTCTCTTGGGTCTGACAGAGCAATATATTGCCTACATGAAAGCATCTGTGACACTTTGATAGATACAGTGAGCTGAAGCCAAAGCATAATTGGACTCTGCTAAGAGAAGTGTCTGAAATTGCCTCTCGGAATACATGCTTTAAAAATCTATCAAATTCAACAAACAGAATGGAAAATATCTGGGATTTGTTTTATCATTCTTCTCACCCTCATTTTTAAAGCTAAAAGAAGAGATTTAAATCTGTGGAAATAGGAGCATGTGCCTGGAAAGTCAAACAGATCTTTTCCTGCTATTGAAATGTGTTATGTTCTTAACTGTATAAATAGCTGCACTTCATCAGCCACAACTATTTTTGTGTCAAAATACAAAGGCCAAGGTAGCGATAATCTAAAGTAACATTCAAGTGTCTCCTGCATTAGTCTTCCTAGTACTTCTGGTGACATGTGAGCTTCATTATTCTTCAAAAGGGACAGTTCAAGCAAACTATTTCCTGGAGTTGGCACCTATTGTAAACATCTATGTTATAAACACACAAGCATAGTTGCACATATAAACATACATTTAGCTTTATTTTTCCAAGTAAATCAAATGTCCTATCACTGGGACCACACTTTTAATTCTACTTAAATTTAAAACAATTTTCATTCTTTTTATTTATAAATATTTAAGCATTTTCTTGGTACCAGACATAAAACACATACAGCAAAAGATATTGAGACACTGATTTAATACTCATATTTTAACCACAACATTTTCTTCATGCAGTTTCTTCCAACACATGCAATTTAAAGAAATTAAAGTCAAAAGGAAAAAAAGGTGGGAAGATAAATGGAGAGTGGGAAAATGAAGGAAGTGCTTATATTTATCTACAAATTTCATACGGCATCTCATTCAGTTAATTAGTGAAACTGGACTCTGTTTCTTTTTTTAGTGAGGGAGGTTGACAGTTGACATAGAGATTTTTTTCTTTTACAACCAGAATCATTAGTTCGTACTACCAGACTTGATCTCTTGGGAAGGGATTACCTGGATTACCTTTTCAGGTAGCAAAATCTGACAATTTTCACACAGAAAAGCTTTACAGCAACCATTACATCAGAATGATGAAGGCATTCATTTGTGAACTATTTGGCCCGTATGGACTTTTTGGCTTAAAAGTCAAGTAAAAGCTCAAGTATAGTGCTAATAGCTGGTTTTGATTCCATCCAAAAATCTTAAAACAATTGGGATTGATGGGAATCTGCAAGTGTGTTTCCATTCTACACTTTCAACACTGGGAATGGAATAACAGAATCACAGAATGGTTGAGGTTGGAAGGGACCTCTGGAGATCATCTAGTCCAACCCCCCTGCTCAAGCAAGGTCACTTCACGCATGTTGCCCAGGATCGTGTCCAGACGGCTTTTGAATATCTCCAAGGAAAAAGACTCCACAACCTCTCCAGACAACCTGTTCCAGTGCTCTGTCACCCTCACAGTAAAGAAGTTTTTCCTCTCCTTGGATGACAGATGCTCCAGTCCCTTAATCAGGTTAGTGGTTCTTCACTGGACTCGCTCCAGTAGCCCCATGTCTCTCTTGTACTGGGGAGCCCAGAACTGGACGCAGTACTCCAGATGTGGCCTCACCAGGGCTGAGTGGAGGGGGAGAATCACCTCCCTCGACCTGCTGGCAACACTCTTCCTGATGCACCCCAGGATACCATTGGCCTTCTTGGCCACAAGGGCACATTGCTGCCTCATGGTCAACTTGGTGTCCACCAGCACTCCCAGGTCCTTCTCCRCAGAGCTGCTTTCCAGCARGTCAACCCCCAACCTGTHCTGGTGCAKGGGGTTATTCCTCCCTAGGTGCAGCACCCTGCACTTGCCTTTGTTGAACTTCAGGAGGTTCCTCTCTGCCCACCTCTCCAGCCTGTCCAGGTCTCTCTGAATGGCAGCACAGCCCTCTGGCGTATCGGCCACTCCTCCCAGTTTTGTATCATCAGCAAACTTGCTGAGGGTGCACTCTGTCCCTTCATCCAGGTCATTGATGAAGAAGTTGAACAAGACTGGACCCAGTACTGACCCCTGGGGGACACCGCTAGCTACAGGCCTCCAACTAGACTCTGCACCGCTGACCACAACCCTCCAAGCTCTGCCATTCAGCCAGTTCTCAATCCACCTCACTGTCCACTCATCTAACCCACACTTCCGGAGCTTGTCTATGAGGATGTTATGGGAGACAGTGTCAAAAGTCTTGCTGAAGTCAAGGTAGACAACATCCACTACTCTCCCCTCATCTACCCAGCCAGTCATTCCATCATTGAAGGCTAACAATGGTAGGACCTGTAATTTTGAGAAGTCTTCGAAGCAATCCTGGCAAGCTGTTGTGAAAAAGAGGTATGACTAATAGTCTAAAAATTTGGGTCACAACTGCTCCATTTTTAATATCTATTTTAAATCTACTCCACTTTGAAGCTGTTGCTATTTGGTATATTTGTATGTTTTTTGTGCCTTTAAATATATTTTAACTCTTGTTTGGATTACTGGTGCTCATTTAACATGGTTGCCAGTGAAGGGGAAAGTTGCAATTATAATTAATCTTCCAATGCTTATCAGTATAGAAGTACTTCTAGGTCAAACTCTGAAATGATATGGCAATGGGCTTCAATATGTTGTGACACTGCAGTACTTGCCTTTTTTGGGGGGGCTGGAGATAGGTGAACAGTATGATACTATTTGCTTATTATTTGAGATACCTATACCATATATACATATCTCACACATATCATCCAACTGCTAGGTGTTTGGAAAGGGCAGATCTTCTTGCAAGGTTTCTGGGAATCTACTTCTCTTCCTGTAGTCTGAAGCCAGCCAGAAACTTTTCTTCTACTGCGATAAAGGACTTGGGAATTCAACATTGCATTTAGTAGGACTGGCATTGGCAAAAGGCCAGCAACTCTATAAACCCAGTAAAATATTTTCCTGCTCTTCAATACCAAAGAAAGATAGAAGAAGATGAAAGCTTTACAAAAAGGATGGAATAAGATTTGATTATGTAGAGGAATAGGTTTACTGAATCACCTACAGAATGCCAAAGTGTCATGTGAGGAAATAGCTTGTTACTCCACAGACATTTACATTAAGCATCTTCTTTGCTTACATCTGTGAAATATGGGTATTGTTTAACTAGTGGCCACAAAGCTGGATTTGAACCAGCCATCACATCAACTGGCCAGAAGGAAAGATCCAAAAACTGGGGTCCCTTATAATAACTGAGGAGTTAGTACTACTCCAATACACATACTAAAAAATACAATATTACATTAAATCAAGGAATTTAATATCAAATAATAGTGCTTAAATGAAGAAAAGCTAATATTGAAACACAGAATATGCAGAAAACGATCAAATCAAGCCTATTGTTTTATCCTTTACTGCAGCAGGATGTAGTATTCAAATCCACTAATCAGCATCATCAAACCAGAAAATAAGGAGTTATTTCTCACTTTACTTCTCATATATTATTCATGGCATGCTATAAAATATTATGAAGTTAATTTAATTGCACTGCAATTAAAATACCTGGTTCTGTATACATAAGTAAACAAACGAACCTTAAAATGAAGATGGCTGTTGTCACTGTCTCTGTAATCATTGAGGTGAGTGAATAGGGTCTAAAACCATAATTTTTTCTATTACCATTTCCCCATCTTTAACAAATAGAAAAACCTTGCTCTAAATGTTTCCTTGTTTAGATTCTTGACTTAGGATAATTGCAGAAAGAAGAACAGATATGTCAGGAAGAAACTAGCTTTGCCCTCAACTGAAAGTGGGGTAAATGGAGAAAAGGGAATGGGTGACATCAGTTTAAGTAGCCGCAACATTCCTTTTTGGCAGCCAGCTACATCCATGTATGTATGCATGCACATAATCAAACAGTATGACAGAAGTAAACAAAATAAAACTGAGAAAAGCTTTGATTTTGTTGTAAAAACAACATCCAGCCTATTTGAAATGGTATTCAGCTGACGTAGTGTATCAGTTTAAACGTTTAAGCACAAGCCTGTTTCAGGCTGGAAGTCCAGGCTGTGAACTGATCAGAACACACAATGTAAACATACCTTTAGATACAGTATTCTCAAATAAATACCAACTAGTCATATAAGCAACAGAGCTAACAACTCTTAGTTTTTCCTATGTTTTTGTATCTTGTAGGTGGATTCCTGGAAGTATAAGAAAGTGCTAGTTTGCAATGACTTTATTCATGCTCATACATTGATATTCTCTTTCGTGCTTARATTTGTGGATATTTGTTAAGGGATGAGCTCCCTACTGAGGGGAAAGTAGGAGAGCTCAACTTTTATCCATTATATTGATGTTCTCACAGCCAGAGTCTATTCTTCTGCACAACTGGCAGACAAAAACAAATTATAGGAAGAAGTTGAAGATATTATGAGTAGGTGGACATAATGGACATAAGAGCAAGTTTTTTATTAAATGGAATGTCAGAGAGCCTTACAAATGAGCTATCGCCCCTACGTACATGTAGGGAGGAACCGAATGCCATTCTCCAAAGGTGGGGTCATACTGGGCAAGTAGGACACTTGGAGTAGCTGCAGCGAGAGGAGGATAGGACGTATAGGAGATCATTTTGTAGAAAATGAGGCTTTCTTCTGCTGCTCAGGGAAGAGCTTGTTCATTGCTGCTATTGGGATTAAAATTTAGTTTTGCTCCATTGAAAAGGGGGAGATGATGCCCAGAAGAAAGGGTAGGAAAAGCAGCAGCTGGAAGTGTTTTGGGGAATTTCTGTGTACAGGTGTTGAAGAATCTCTCTTCTTACACAAATACAGATTCCTGACTGCAACAATTACAAGCTTCACTAGCAGCAGCAGCAAGGAAGATATCAAATGAAGAACAAAGAAATGACTTCCTATTATATTTGCCTCATTATGACTGTGTTATTACAACAACTGATTCCTCTAGACATAGCCACAAAAAACAAATAGTTGGGGTAGTGGTATAAAATCTTTGCTGATGTATTATGCAGAGAACACTAAGACTGGTAGCATAATAAGACCAGGACTAAAATACTATGTCCAGTTCTATTCTCTTCATTTCAATACAGATATTAATATCTAGAAAATTCAAACAGGAGTTGCTATTTCTAAGTGAGTACTTTAATTCATCTTTGGGGACAAACTCTAAAAAATGTTTGCACAGGAAAGTAGGCTGGCTTGTTGTGAAAATTGTAACCTGTGAATACTCTAACCTTTAAATCCTCCTGTGTATGCCCATCCTCCCTGGATCCTGGAGAGAATAGGAAATGGCATTGCCCTCAGTCTGCCCACAACTCTTGCAGCTCTGCATTAAGGTAATGACTATTATCAAAATCAGCTTGGCCTGTCTTGCCTTAGCTTCATGGAACCATGAAGCAGATGACTGCAACAGACTTGCCCAAGCAGCTATATTTTTCCTGAGGTGTTGCCAAAACATCTCTCTAGTACTTTCAAAAGCCTCTATAGAATAAAACCACTTATTAAGTTGGTGCCTTCACATATTTTCTCTGGAATTGGAAGAACAAAGAGTCTAAACGTGCCACCACATTCAGCTCTAAAACCACTCAATATCTTTATCCAAATATTTGTAATGGATGGTGATACTACAGAAATTCTCAGAAAGAAGTCTGACACAATGTTATAGAAGTTGACAGACGACCACTAGGTTCCCAGGGGTGGATAGATAAGAAACCCCTTGTTAATTTGCACACTCTAATTTGTCACCCTATCATGCAGAGAGAATAGAACTGCATCCCTGAAATCACTTGGCATAGACTCAGACTCCCATGTAATACAAAGAGCTGTTGAAGACTTGTTTGGCCATAATACTTATGTTTAAAAAGTGTATGGCCACTGTCAGAGAATCATGGAGTAATTCATTTTGGAAGGGACTTCTGAATGTCACCTAATCCAACTTAAGACAGCTCCATCTTCAAAAGTAGATCCAACTTTGAAGTTAGACCAGGTTCCTCAGTGTCTTGGCCAGTCAAGTTTTAAACTTCTACAAGGATGGAGATTCCACAACATCTCTGGGCAACCTGCTCTAACATTTATCCACTCTATGAATTTTTTTCCTAATGTCTAATCAGAATTTCCCTTGTTGCAACTTTTGCCTGTTGATGCTTAGCCCCATCACTGTGCATCTCTAAGAAGAGCCTGGCCCTAGCTTCTCTATAACTACCCATTAGGTAGTTGAAGTCAAAAGTAAGATCCAATCTTTAGCCTCTTCTTCTTAAGACTGAACAAACCCATCCTTCAGCTTTTCCTTATATGTCATGTGCTCCACCATCCTGGTGGCCCTCCACTAGACTTGCTCCAGTATGTCAGTATCTTGTCTTGGGAATCCCAAAACTAGACTCAGTAGTCCAGATGTGTTAATTTGCAATGGACATGGAATTTGATTCTCAGTCATCTATGACTACTGCTTGGTAGTACAGCACTGGAATCCTGTGGTTGAATTAGTAAAATCTGAGATAAACTGGAGGACCATGTGTGTACTCTTCAAAAGCAATGCCTGTTTAAAGCAAAACTTAAAATATTTTATTGCCTGATCAAGGATCAGGAAGGAATTTTCCTTCAGTTCAAAGAAACAGATATCATCGGACTATTTGCCTTCCAGTGGAGCATGAATCATAAGCAATTTGCTGGAAATTGCTTAAGTATTTCCTAGGAATATAGACCTCTAAGATATTGGTGGAGTCTTTGGTCTAAACTGCTTTTCTTGTGATACAGTTTTCATCTTACGGTACAGTTTTAATCCCTGGAACTAAAATCTTCCGTTTGTTACGTGGTGCTTGTTTTGGGCAAGGAAAGCATAATGGATGTTCTTGTCAACCTTTTAAGACATGGAATGTGACATGTGATTGCCAGTGATTCCTGAAGTGTGTATTCAACACATCAGATAGTCCTTTCCTGTCCAAAGTTCCTCCCTTTTCCCCATCCATTTCCATTCTCTTTTCCTTAACTACTATTTCCTGCTCAAGGTTTCTTTTGTGCCAGCTGTTTCCAAACAATCAATCTGACCTTTTGGTTGTTCCACTTCTTGTTCTTCTAATCTCTCATTTTCCATCTGTCCTCTTTTGGCTAGAAATTGATGACTCTTCTGAATAACAAATGGGAAGGATCATTATGCTGTTGTTCCATTAGTCATCAGAATCTGTGGCATTTTTCTACCTTTATCTTGCATCTGTGATGAGATACTGCGATAAGTGACTTGGTTAATGGGATTACTGATACTCCACGCTTCAGTTAATTTCCTGTTAGGTTGCTGTATCATTCTTGGTGTGAATGAAATGCAAGGTGGGCAATGATTTTTTATAATGCCACTAAGAAATATTAATAACTATGAATTTGTGAATTCAGTAACTGGTAAGATATTATAACTGGAAAAAAAAAACCCAAACCTATGAATGACCTGAAGAAACCATCTCCTTTATTCAGATATGAGAAGAAAGGGGAAGCGAGAGATAGAAAAAAGTAAGGCAAATAGTTCTGCCTTCCACATTAATATCTATCCACAAGAGTCAAGATAGATAGCTAACATTCACATAAGCTTTGGCTTGCAGCAGGCAGTCTTTGCAAGGGCTTCTATCACACAGACTTAGTAGACAGTATGTTAAGCTTATGCTAAACAGTAAAAAGAAGACTGGGAAACCACAAAGAAGGCCACTGGAGTGAATCCTGCCCACAACTTGGTGATCGTGTATGYAAGGATAGCAGTATGCTTCGTGAATTAGGTCTTGATCTCGGTAACGACAACACATCTAGTCAGCTCTCCAAGGAATCATTCCAGAAGGGAACTAATAGCTGGAGTGGATCTTACTGACCAGCAGATTCTCTGAGAATATGGAGCTAAAGTGTTCATGCCAAAAGTAGTCCATGTTCCGAGGAGTAAAAGAGATGAGTACCTCTGCATGAACCAGGCCCATTTTATTGTTCATCTCTCTGAAGCAATTAGCAGAACCTTTTCTTGACAGGCAAAACAGAGAGACCACTTTGAAAGGTAAGCCTTTAAAGTCTGCTTAACAAAGTCTAAGTCAGTCTTATTATTAGTTGACAGTAATTAACAATAGCATTTAACCATAATTCTTCTATCTTTGTAACTTTGTTCTTAAATCTCAAAAGCTTTGTTCTCTTAACTTCAAAAGAATACAACAGATCTCTATCATATGTAGTAATAACTTAATGAACTTTGTGTAAAACCACTAGTCACTGGGCGTTCTATGCTTATGGGAAGAGCCATTCTACTACAAGGTAGAAAAGCATATTTTGGTGTGTCATCCACATAACATGAACTGCAGGGATTTCTCAAGTTAAGCCACAGAATTTTTACCTTGCTGCTGGCTTTGGGAACTGAAGTTGCAGATGGCATACCCGTCAAGAACAGCAACTTTTGGCAGGCTCAGGGAAAAGATGCAGTGATGAGTTGCTGTTTCTGGAATATTTGTTTTGGAATAACTTAACTATATGTGGTATTTCTCTGAGTTGTGAAGAAACACAATGAATGGTACAGACCTTGCAAGGTTAGCAGTGACTAAAAAACTGCAGAAAGTAAATGTGCAGTTTCCAGAAAACTGTCATTGAGCCTTTCTTCATGGATGCAGGGGTATCATAAAAGTAGGAGAAAAGCCTTAATTACCAGTGATCAGTTGCTAAATATTTCTACATAGGCAAACTGATAAATGGAAATATAATAATGAAGTTCTGCACCGCTATTAAGAAGCACTGTTGATACATATTACATGGTTGCTAGGCCTTGCATATTCATTGTAGCTTTACCTGCCTGGTGTTTCCTAATTGGAGGGATACAATATTCTCTTAGTTGTGCTGTCCCCTGATTCAAGTCTCAAACCTCACAAATAGAGAGGAATGTTCTTCCACTGTGTTCCAGGCAAGACTGACCACCATGAGAAGTTCACATATGTCCAGGCAATTATACTTGGAGGAATTCACGGTTCCAGATACCAGATTTTTCAGAAACTCCCACCTGTTCACTGTAATCAGCTAACTACTATATAATCTCCTTAAAGAAATTCTAAATCGCCACCGCAGCTGAATCGGCTTTTGGGCAGTTCAAGCATGAAGAAGCTACAACAGTGGATATCATCATTCTCCTTTCAGTCTTGCAACAGGGCACTACAGCTACTTTAATGCTTAAATAATTGCAAAGGATTGGGTCAGAATTTGTAACATGCACTGTGGTGATTTCCTGTGCTTTTGCATATTTCTAAGGTTAAAGAATTACTAAGAATATGTTTATGCCAGGTGTGATTTTGTCCAAAGTTTCTGCCTAATAGCCCCTAGAAAGGAAATAAAGCATTCATCTTTTAAGTTTTTCTAATTCTGCATTAGGCTGCAGCATCTGCCGTTGTACCCAAGCAACATCATTTTAAATTGTAAAGATCAGTTTAGCTTTAAGAAAAATACTGGTATTTTATCAAATATTATTATTGTTTAATTCTCTCATATTGCTCTTCCAGTCTTTCCATCTTTTCCAGTATGCACGGACAAAGTTTGCATATCTTTCCTAACAAACATTTCCTGCTTGAAACTACCTCCTGGAAGATCTGCTTGAGTAGGAAGACAGATGTTAATAGGAGGCAGTACTTCAAAATGAAGCATTAAGATTTGTCAGTCTGTCATATGTGAAAAACAGAACACATTGAGGGAACAAGCACCTACAGAGAACCATGGCTAATTTAGAGCTCATGACAGAAAAAAGTGGGCTATGCCATTACTTCCTATGTTATTTACAATTAATTTAATATGATGTGAAGTGTACAAGTTTGACATCTGTTTCAGTTAAGACTGGCCATATTTTAAAACACAGTAAATACTGCCATCTAATGGTACCTGATTGTTGAACACAAAAGCTGACTGCTCATTCCAGTTAACACCAAATAGAATAAATAGCTTCACCTTAAAAGCATAACTATACATCACTTGCGCAAAAGCAAACAGTGCTGGACACGAGCCATTCCTCAGCAGACCAGCCAAGGCTCTCTGCATTGCACTGACCAGTGCTGCTCATTCTGAGTACACCTTTCTGAGTTATCTTAAAAGATCTGAGGACCTTATTCTTTTTCTGAACGCAAGCTGTTTCTGGAAGTAATAAAGCCAGTTCATACAGTCCTGTATCTAAACTCATTAATTCTGCTGGATCTGAGTCAGCTTTGACATGCCTTTATTTCTCCTACAAATAGCTTACACTTCACTATATCTGTAGATGTTATATTTTAATATTATTTAATAAGTGAAATGACACTAAAAAATGAGTAATTACCTCACTGTTCCTGTTGTTTTTGGCCTGAAGGTTCTAATTCTTTCCTGACTCCCTTTAATGAAGAAGGCATTTTCAGTTTTCTTGTGCTATTTTTGAAAAATTATGTTAATGTGATTCTACCTCTCTAATAATAATTACGTCTTAAAAGGAAGTGAAGGATAAAACTAAGATGCCTTTCACAAAACAGACAAAAATATGTAAGTATCTGAATTCTTTATTACAGAATCTAAAGCAGTTCTATTTCATTCATATCACTTCACCTGACCAAACTGTACAGCAAAAAAACAGTAAAAGTAACATTAATACACACTGTTCATATCTAAATGTTTTTTTAGAGCCACTCTAGAGAAAAAGAAATACTTCCACTAACTTTAATAAATGTTTTCTCTTAAGATATATCATAAAGTCTTTTTCAGACTACTGAGTAATAATTTCTATGACATTTGGATGAAGTATAATGATGAAATTTTACGTACATTGACTTCCAAGATTTTCTGGAAACAATACCTCCTTGCACAATTTCCTTTGATTTTAGTAATCATTATCATCATGGCTTTCATACACTGAAGGATACAGAAAACAAGTTTTACACAACTTTCAAGCACAGATACCTAAGGATGATTTGCTAATTCCATTTAGGTGCATAAGTAAAAGACAGTTCAAAAATTCCTAAGTATGAACAAATCCTGCCAAAGGCTCTAGGAGGAAGACAGCCTAAAAATTAGAGGCTAATTACATTTAACTGTCGTCTTGAGTAATTTCCTTTACAGTCATTACAGTAATTATTTCATTTTGCTACAATAACTGACTTTTTCAAACCAAACGTAAGGCAATATATTGCTATAAATCAGTATGCTACATTAAAACTTTCAATTAATTTGTACAAGCCAGGCTTTATCTCTAAAGAGATATATATCGTTCTATAGCCTTGTGCGCTTATTAATCATATTACAGTTCTAATTGACCTTGCACAGATTTTTTCTCTAAACACACAAATATCAAGTAATACAAAAAATGGCAAGTGTAAAAATTAACTTACCAGCTCCAGTAGCTGAGGAAAAAAATTCCATGGTTTGATTTTCCTCTGATATTTATGACATAGTTGTTCAAATCTTACTTGTTTTGAGGAGCATTTGCAAAACTGAGCAATCACAATATTTAAAGGCTAACATAATTATTGCAAATTTAGAATATTATGTTCTGGGATCAAAAGATTTTCTCAAACTGAAAATAACTGATATTAGTTTAATCAAAAATGCTGCAGGCAGGGGCAATTCTAGGTCTCCACGTTATCACTATCTGTTTTAGCAATACCATCATAAAATAAAGGGAGAGATAGGGAAGATGTAGTCTGTGATTTATCTAGCTTCCAACCATAATTTTCATTAAGCATTAATGCAGTAAGACCTTCCTTCTCATGTCTTGCTTCTCCAAAGACAGCACTATTATAATGTTTAAGGCGATGTAAGAAAGATGCATTTTTCAAAGAACGCTGCATCAAATATCTCCTGAAGGCCCTTTGAATAACAAGAGCTGATACCTCCTCTTGTTTTCTTTTAAGGGTAGTAGTGATTGGCTTGTAGGAAACTTTAGATGGATTGGCAGCCGTAAATTTTTCCTCCATGTGTAATTCGAGACCATCCAAATTCCCGGATTCTCCTAACACTCTTTTAGTGAAAGCAAGCAAGATATCCAAGCAGTGGATCTTATCCCCACTAACTATAGGGAGGTCCATTGATATGAGCTGAATCGTATTTGGTTTTGGAATGCGTAAGGGTTCTGCCAGAGCATCTGCAAAGTCTGAAAGAGCAGAATATTCAATAAACTGTGTTGCCTGAGGATCGAAATTTCCCCAGATTTCATAAAACATATCGAAGTCATCCTCACAGAGAGGATCTGTGCTTTCTTCAGTGGCAACACTGAAATTCTCTAAAATGACAGCTATGTACATATTTACAACAATGAGAAATGATATAATGATATAGCTTACAAAAAATGTAATGCCAACTGTCTGATCTACACAGCTAATATCTTTTCTATTTGTTAAATTTAAGTTGGGAGCACATGAATCAGGACCACTTAACAGAGGGCTCAAAAGACTATCCCAGCCAGCCGATGTTGTAATTTGGAAGAGACAGAGCAAGCTACTTTCAAAGGTTTGAAAGTTGAAAAGATTATCAATCCCATCTTTCCAGCCAACACAGGCAAAGTTTGTCATGCCCACAATAGCATAAATGAACATAACCAGAAAAAGCAGAAGACCAATGTTAAACAGAGCAGGAAGAGACATCAGTAATGCAAAAAGGAGAGTTCTAATTCCTCTAGCTTTTCGAATTAATCTCAGAATTCGGCCAATTCGGACCAAACGAAAAATTCTCAGAAGTGTAGGAGAGAAGGAAGATTCTAAGGCTTCAGAGAGTCCAATACCTTTGAAATAAAAAAAAGAAAACAAAATTTTGTGAATTTTTTTCACATATCAGTGAAAATTCCATATTTATGCATATTTTGTTATAAATTATGCTTGAGATGTTAAAAGTAATACTGATCACATTATACTGATGTCAGCAAAAAGCATTATCAATACTGTAAATGCTTATACAAGAGCTTAGGAAAAGAAAAACAAAATGGAATACCTTTAAATGTTAAAGAAGTATCAAGATTATGAACAGAACTACTCTGGAGTTTCTCCTGACACAAAGCTCTTACAAAGCAGTATTCTTTTGTAAAATCTCCTGTCAAGAAGGAAGAACATGCTCTGCCATGCTCTCAAATTTCTGTAATTTGGGGGATAAAACTACTTATTGCTCAAATATTTTAAAAACTCCTTTATAATCCATTCAACTCCTGTGCTGGAAGCTATGTGGCTTGCATGTCAATTTTATTATTGTCTCCCAGCTGCTTTCTGATTGCTGCTTCTTCTACAGGTCCAAGCCACATGATAAATGTGAGACTTTCATTAATGCTTGATATTTGAATGAGATCAAAAAACAGCAGGGAAAAAACAAAGGAAAACTGTCTTTCGCTATTAGTCCTCCATCACAGCTCATTCCATGATTCTGTTATCAGAATAAATTGTACATTCAGCAATACAGTAGTAATGTAAATGACTACAAACAGAAGACTTAAGAAGAAGCCATCATTCTTCTGAGTTTCATGGGATAGCACAGGGGTACAGTGCTTAAGAAGGAAGCAGAGAACTCAGATCAGTTTTTCTTCTCAGTCTTCTTCTTTATTCTATGATACAACCTAAGCTTGAGTAGGAAGCACAAACCAAAGAAACTGTACGAGAAACAAAAACTATATATGACCCTTTTTGGAGAAACTGACAGATGAACACCTAGTCTAATTGGAAAAACAAAAACGAGCCTGTTTTAATAACACTTTCAACATTCACAAATAGTGGCCCAGATTTAGAAAGATGGTAGGCAACTAAATTTTCCTGAACTTTCCAGCTCAGCCCTGAGAATCTGGCTTATTAAAAGAAAGCCCTTGGAAATGGAATAAATGTTTCCCATTTTTCAAACAAATGTATTTTAACCTGAATTTACTTGTACTGTGAAAAACCATAGTTAATCTGATTACATGTAAATTGAAGGTATAAAAACATTACGACTACAGTACAATGACTTCGAAGAGATGACATAACTGCATTAAATTAAATTGCTATTCTATAATTTACTTAATAAAAAGTCACACTTTTCTAAGAAAAAAATTAAAAACTATCCATATATCTTTTGGTACTCTGCAAAAATATAAGGGAACACAATATATAAGGAAGAAACCACTTATAATATGGTTTGGAAAAGCACAATGGACCTAGAATTTGTCTATCCAATATATATAAATGCTTATTTCATATTGACTTTTGGCTTAGTATTGGTAAGACACACTATCTACTCTAGTAACAGTTTATACTTACTAATTAGTGAAAGGATCACGACAGCTAGGTCAAATACGTTCCAGCCACTGGCGAAGAAGTAATGTCTTAGGGCCAGTAATTTTATGATACTTTCCCCAGTAAATACGGCCACAAAAAAGCGGTTGATATTATTAAGAACTTTCTTGATGTCCTTATTCTCATTTTCTACCATCATAACAACCATATTTAGACAGATGAGAATCACAACAGTAATGTCAAATGCTTTGTGTGATACAATATCAAAAAGAAATCCTTGGAATACATTCTGTTGAGAGAGATAAGAACTGATTAATGCTACTTCTAAGATCCAGTCTAGATTCAAATATTAATCAGTAATTTGTGCCTAGGAGGGGAATTCAAGAGAATATAAAATTAACAATAAGCAACCAAAAGCATTTTTAGGTGATTCTTTTAGACATTCAAAGGAAACACTCAAAACTTTGCTGAGTATTTTCAGGTATCATGCAACCATGTTTCTTTAGAAAAAATTATACAGCAGGAAAACATTCAGAGTATATTGTGATTGCTCTTTTTATATAAACACTTATTGAAGCAAACATTTTAGTATAAGCAATTCTAATTAAAAAATCATAAACAAGAAAAACTGAACAGTTAATATGTGAATTCAAGCTTGGAATTAAATTTAAGAAACTATAAGAATTAAAGCATAAAAAAGTAAATAAAGCATAAAAAAACATTTAAAAGTAAATAACAGCCACTGGAAATGTATTACTCACTGTTCATTCTCTCCTGTAATAATCCAATCTAGTTGCAGAAGCAATATCATGCAACTTAAGTAACCAAAATCATCTTATGAATAGCAAATACTTAATACAAACTTTTTATAAATATTGAACAGGCTGTAAATTTGAATAGGCTGAAATAGGTTGTAAATTGTATTTAATTAATACCCAACATAAAGACTTCATTAGACGGAATTAAGAAAAAGGGAGTAAACTGTAAAGAATACTATATGTAATAAGGAAGATCATGAGCTCTTATGAGTATTTTACTTTTATGTGTATATCCAGATGACTGACTGCTTAGTTTAAATATGATCACCACCTATAAGTCTTCTATCATATTCACTTTAGGATGGTCTCACCAATGGTCTTGGGATGGGTTTTTGAGGTTTCTTGGATCCAAGCTTTTTTAGTGCATTATAGTACTTTTTCTGTTCCTCAGTCAAAAATAGATCTTTTCCACCTAAGTGCAGGGAAAGAATACTGTTGTTCAATTTAAATATAAGCAGTCAGCTAAAGAAACACCAGCATGTTCGTTTAAAAAAGTAACTTACAGCCGTCATAAGTAGGACCTAAAATAGCACAGAGACAATATGTTTACTCAATATTTTTCCTTTTTCCCTTGTTCTTTGAAAAGATGTATTCCAAAGAGCTGATCAGGTTTTGATTATGTATGTCTAGTCCTGTGAATGTGCCTTAGTCAGTCTCCTCAACCGTGAGAGCCTTGCTAAAGTTTTTATAAATCCATTTCATATTTTTAAAATGGACTCAGCAACAAGTACTTTTAATTTACATTTTGGGGAAAGGTGGAGTATACAGTTGGTTAACAAGTAAATAGAGGATTATGAATAAGCACTTTGGGACCAGGTTCTACAGGGTTCCTTTACAATGAATTTCTAGTCCTCATTCTACTACCATCTACTCCATCTGTTTTACTCAGCAATCACTTTGAACCAAGTATTCATGAGCAACCTCTTTCACTCATTATAAAAGCATTAAATGATCAGCATTTTGTAACACAAACATGTTCAGTAGGGTATCTGCGCTTTGAATGACTCTAGGAAGACCTCTGAAAATTCAATTTAACCTCATTATAATGAACAACAGTGAAAATCCCCAAGAAGCAGCAAAGAAATGAAAAAAAAAAGTACACTTATAGCATATATTGAGAAAAGGAAAAAAAAAAAAACATGTTACATCCACATCAGCTTCTGGTATGTATTCAGACTAATCAGCTACTCAACAACATTGTTCCTGCTTGTTGGAACATTTTTATAAAAAGAAATTATTAAATTGAAGTTGGACTCTTGTTCCTCAATCCCTACACATCCTTTTTCTGTTTAAATGCAG
This sequence comes from Apteryx rowi, assembly GCF_003343035.1. NCBI lineage: Eukaryota > Metazoa > Chordata > Aves > Apterygiformes > Apterygidae > Apteryx > Apteryx rowi. The sequence goes on along the minus strand of NW_020451216.1, from coordinate 655,151 downwards.
AGAGCAGAAGAATTTCTTGTGTGCCTTATTGCTATCTATTTCTACAACAGACAGTAGCTCTTTAACACTTGGTGTATAATTCAGCCTGTGGAAATAACTAAATTGTTCCTATGGAGATTCTGTCTTCCAGATGCGCACCTTGAAATTGGAAACCCCCTGTTGTTAATTTTTTGTGAGTGTTTTTTTAATGGGCAAGTTGCTTATTTAATACTTTCAAGTGGATTGATTGACTCAATTCCCCGTTTTAAGTCCCTAAATGAATCAGGGAGAGAACTCCATCAAAAAATAAGCTTGATAATAAATAAGATCTTTTGATGCTTTGCATTGTCTTCTGGCATGAAGAAGCTGAAGCATACTAGAGAAGGTTGACCTTTGCTTTTCTCTGACTGTGTCTTCCATTCCAAGATTTTGTCTTCAATTTCTTATTGAATATAAAGAATTGAGAACCTATTATGAGGAGGAAAGTGGAAGCAGTCAGTGCTTCATGTACTTTAAGGAGCCTTTAATTTTTCAGAAGGCCTCATCTTGGGGGCATGGCTTGGATCTCATAGCAGAAATTTATACAAAGCCCAGCAAGTTAATCTGTAGAGAGTGCTTTATTGGAGACTGGATTTTTTAAGTTTAGCTAGCTTTACAAGATGTTCCCATTGGCAGGATCTCTTCAGGTTTCCTTCCCAGGAAAGCAGTGGCTACCTCTGTCATTAGCAGTCATGGTTTTTGATTGTCCTTAACACATTTGTTAGGTGTTTTTTTCTCAGCTAAAAAGGTTCTGTTCTCCAAAGTGGATCTTCAAAAAAGAAGAAAAGAATTTCATTCTCCTGTAGCAAAATCTATATAAGAAGTTTTTTGGCTTCTCTTCCCTAAAACTACCCTCTCCCTTCTCTCCTTCCTCCTACTCAGGAAGAATTAAGGGCTTGGCATGAAAACAGGATTTACAGATGAATTACTAAAAGCTCAGAAAAAAACCAGTGAATATTGGCTAAGAATGTGCTGGCTAGGAGATTTCTGTTTTATCTCTTTAAAACTTTTAGATAAACTTTTAATCTAAATATTATTTTAAATTCCTCCAGTGAAAATGTTATCTAAAAATGTTAGACATCTAGACGTCAAACTAGCACGCACTTAATAAAAATGGGATTACAAGAGACCCTGAATTAGTTCATGCAGTACTTATCTTTTTCCTTTGTTGGTTAAAATTGCTGATAACCACTCCAATGAAAAGGTTCAGCATGAAGAAAGATCCAAAGACAATGAAAATCACAAAATAAATATACATGCTTACAAAGGATTCAAACTTTGGCTGTTCATCTATCTGTTAAAAAACAAAACAAGAAAACAGTGTTGGTAAGAATAGGATAAGACCAGCTTTGGCATTTCCAATTTATAATAACAGATCTTTTTTATTATCAGGAGGGCCAGATTATTTTTAAATATTTAAACCTTTATTTACATGTACAAGTAGAACAACTGCCTTGTACTGTCTTGTTATTATTTGTAAAGACAGTTATAAACGAAGACATACAGCTAAATGTAGGTCTAGCAAATTCTTAAGCTTAAGTAGTATATAAATCAGTTATAATCAGAAGTGATGCTGCGGATGACTAGATTAGAAAATCAATTTAGGCTAAACAATTTTGGTGAACTATCATACACATGAACAATAACCCAGATGATGCAATTTTAAAAAGCCAGCTCACTATGATCAGCTGTACAAGGAACAATCTCATTTTTAATTACTAGCTACTATATTCAAGCATATAATGCTTGAACGAATAAGGAAAAGGCAAATGAATGAGAAAACTGTGATTCAGTCAAGCATACAAAAATTAAAACACATGGAATTTTACTTAGTAAGAGAGTGAGAAACAGCACATGGAAACGGGAAAGAAAAATTAAGTATACCAAATATAGGAATGAAAATCTGCAGAAATAACTGCTAAACATGCATGCAGTTTTACTGTCACTGTACACATTTAAAAAAGAAGGAAATTTTCTTCAGAGACACAATCCCTCCAGGACCTTTCTCTGAACTCTATTCTCAACACAGACTTGTAAAAGAAATGCAGAATCTTGCTCTTAATAATCTTGATATAGTAGGGTTTTGTACGGAGTACTCTATTTTAATTACGTTTTCCTTAGTCTAACTTCCAGGTATTTGCTGTTCCAAGGGCACTGACTTGTTTGCTTGTATTTCTGACTTGATATTGCAGAAGAAACTGAAAAATGAATTGTATGGATAAAAAAAGGAAAGAAGAAAAGGGAAAAGAAGATAATTTCATTATAGTGACATACCTCACGTGAATCCACTGCTGCATACATAATGTCCATCCAACCTTTAAAGGTTGCCTGAAAAAAAATTGTACTATTAAGCTTACTCTCATTAAAATAAAAATTTAAAAGTTTAAAATTAAGATTAGGTAGAGCAAATATAAATGTGTTGAGTTGTGCAAAAGTGAGCAATGTGCTATTAAAAAATGTGCATCACTTCTGAAGATCTGTTTTGAAGTATGGCTCACTGGAGGTTAACTAACAGCCCAAATTAACATTATTCCCTGCAAAAAATGTAATAATAAAATTTAAGTATGAATCCTATGAAATGTCTTTTAATGTTAACTCTTTTTAAACTGACTGCTTTATAAATTACTTTTTGAAAAAAGCAGTAAAAGTTTCAGTTTAATTAGCATATATTTTCTAAAAGAAAGAAAAATTCTAAGGCAAACAGAAAATGATTCCCTCCTGCAGTTTTTAGCAACTCTGCAGAATTTTAGAATATTTTGGAGGATGTAGAGCAAAGAATTACATCTAGATAAGATACTGGAATAGCAGGCATCAGAAGAAAGTGTCTTCCCCCCTTATTTTGGTATTGGGAAGATCAATACTTTCACATCCAAATGTTTCATGACTTACATAATAAGAAAACACAGAGTTATAAATAAACCAAATTATGTATTCTCTCTCTCATCCAGTCTGGGACTGATTTTTACTCTAAAGAAAATGAGAATTTTAAATTCAGTAACATGCAGATTATTTCATGCTTAGCATGCTTACCAAAATTAAAAGACTATTGAAAAGGCATGAAACAAAGTGCTTTATTTTAACACAAAGTTGCATGTGCTAAAGTGTTATTTAGGAGGAAGTGAGCAGCTCATATATATAAAAATATTTATGTAAGCTAAATAAAAAAAAACATTTTTAGTAAGATAAATACACGCAATAGTGGTGTCCTATGGCAGGACTGCTCAACACATTTTCTTGAAGAAAACAAAACTAAGCATGTTTTTTTTTTTAACTTACCACTTCCAGAAGAGCCAAGTATCCCATTCCAACATGATCAAAGTTTACAAGACCATTCTCCCAGGTTCCATTATAGTTGTTACATTCATCTTTGGTATTAATTAGACTGATATTTCCAGCTTTCAGTGTGCATTTCCAAAATTTTTTTCCAAGTAGTTGTACTCCTATGATGTTAAATAGGAGCCAGAAGACAACACAGACGAGCAACACGTTCAAGATTGAGGGAATAGCTCCCAAGAGTGCATTCACAACAACCTTAAATAAATGAAATGAATGAAGAGACTGTATGAATTATAAACATTCAATAGAACAGCCTCCTAGAAAACCACTTTTAAGAACTTATTTTTTCTTCTTCTGTATCTATAGCAGATTCTCATCCATAGAAACTAGTAGACGGCCAATTTAAAGACAGCCTTCAGCTTAACCTCAAGCTTGTCTTAACATGTAATTCTATGGAATCTATCTTGCCATTTTGTGGAAGGAAATAAAGCAGCTGGCAACTAGAATCCTCCTTGGATAGAAAAAATACACATAAAAATGAATCTGTAGTAACTATGGACTCTAAAAAGCAGGTAGGGAAGAATGGGTAATATGACCTACATTTACTAGAATGCCACAAATAACCCAACATTTTATCTTGGAGGAGTTTTGTAAGAGCAACAACTTGCCCTTGATAACAAAGGGAACCTAATCTGATAACTGTTTGTAGTTGACTGCACACGGTAGATGAAGTAGAGAAGTTTGATTTTCAAGGAAGACTAAGTAATTTTGGTCAGCACACTTCCTTAATTTAGGGTTTTTTTAGGTCCTTTTCACCACTCTGATATTATGGTGGGGCATGGTGAATGTCTCTCTGGAGATGTTTCGTTGCTGTCATTCTGAAAAGATTCTGAGCTCTCTATCCTGGGTTTGGATGATATGCATACACCAAAAACACAGAATAATGCATGCTGGAAGGCACCTCTGGAGTTCATCCGTTTCAACTCCCTGCTCAAAAGAGGACCAACCTTGATAAGTTGGTTAGGGGCTTATCCAATAGAATTTTGAATTTCTCCAACGATGGAGATTCAACAACCTCTCTGCGCAACCTGCTCCAATTTTATCCACACTCACTGTGGTTTTCTTCCTCCAATATCTAATCAGAATATCCCTTATTGCCAGCTCATGTCTGTTGCCTCTGACTTTATCACTGCGGGCCTATGAGAAAAGTCCAGTTTTGTCTCCTCCGCAAGMTCTTGCTAAGCAGTTAAAGACAACAATTAGATCCTTCATTAACCTTCTCTTCTCCAGGCAGAACAAGCGCAAGTCTTTCAGTCTCTCCTCTCTAGCCCCTAATCATCTTGGTGGCTCTCTGTTGGTCTCCCTGCAGTATGCTATTATCTTTCTTATACTGGGGAACCCAAAACTAGACTCAGCACTCTGGATTCGGTCTCACAAGCGCCAAAGAGAGGAGAAGAGCCAATTGCCTTGATGTGTTGGTTAGACTCGTGCTTCTACAGCCCAGTTTGTGGTAGGCTGCCTTTGTTGCAAGGGTGATCTGCTGACTCATGTTCAACTTGCTGTCCATCCCAGATCCTCTTCTGCAAAGCGGCTCGTTATCCTGTGTGCCCTCAGTCCATATAGTCATATGTGGCAGTTCTGGCTCAGGTGCAGGCCTTTCTATTTGTTTTTGCTGAACTTCACGAGGTTTCTGCAAACCATATCTCCAGTCTGTCGAGCGCTCTCTGCAGACTAGCCTTACACCCCAGTGTATTGACTGCTGTCCCCCAATTTCATCTATGAACTTGCTGAGGGTGAATTCTATCCCACTGTTCTGGTTGTTAACAAGGTAGTTAAACAACACTGGCCCCAGTAGTCACCCCTGTGGGATGCCACTAGTAACCAGAGGCCAGTTGGACTTCAAACTGTTGACCTCTATACTTTGAATCTGGCAGTTCAGCCAGTTTTCCATCTATCTTGTAGTCTACCTATTCAAACCATATCCAACCAATATGAGAATATGAGTGGCTCACGCACAGAGCCAGTCATCTTATCATAGAAGACAATCAGGTTTGTGAGGGAAGAATTGCCCTTCAAAAATCCATGCTGGTTGCTCCTAATCAATTTCTTGTCATTCATGGCTTCCAGGAAACCATGGCCTCCATATCCTTCCTGGGGCCTGATGTTAGCATCTCATCACACACTATGATCTAAAACAGGTCAGGTGAATTGCATTATAGCACTTTCTGTTTCTGCACGTTGACTTTAAAGATTCATGATAACCTCTCTGGAGCAAGATGCCGGCAGTTTTTAAAGGTAGGTTAGATGAATCCTCACTCCTACTAAGAAAATCCCACCTTATTTAAGTATGCAAAGGATTGATAAGACTTGGTGTCCGTTATCTTTTAAAACCACCCTGGAGAACCTGAAATCTGGCATGTGAGCAGGGAGTCTGACTAGAGAAATCTGTTGAGATGAATGGATACAATCACAGCATTCTAAAGAAGGGGAGTCATGAAAAGGAGTTATAAAAAAATTGAATAGGCTCAGTTGAAGCAAAGAACTACTGAATCAATTTTTCCAGGTCCCAACTTTCTGCCTTAGGCAATGAGAAAAAATTGAAAAAAGACTATACTACACTTCTTACTACACTTCTTATGCCATGAATATTGATATGTTGTATAACTTTCACAATATGGGTTTTCTCCTCTTATTAAAACTCTTTTGTGTGAGTTTGTTTTAGGTAATAAATATACATACAGTTTCTATTCTAAGTCATTAAAAATGGATCCTATTTTTTTCAAGCATACTCACTTTTTCAGAATAATTTTCCATGCCTAAGTTAAAACCAAAACTAGGTTTCAGAAAAGTACAATTCTAAAAAATATTCTGTTTTAATTTTTTCTACACATTCCATCGAAACTGTGGAAATATAGAAGAATGTTCCAGTGGTGACATTACATTATAATTTCCTTGTTTTACTTGTATCTGTAAATCTCTGTGAGTGTTTTGAAACTAACAACCATGCAATGTAAGTAGGAAATCCGAATCATTTCAATGCTATTTCACATCCCAAACTAGAGAATCAAATTGTATTTTTCATAATAAGAACTTCAAATGTAGCTATTATCAGTAGTAGTATTATTATTACACATACACACTAATATCCTTACCTTTATTCCTTCAAATCTAGATAAAGCTCGTAGAGGCCTCAAGGCTCTGAGCGTTCGGAGAGATTTCAAGGCACTGCCATTGGAACAAAGTGACGTGTCATTGGAAACACTTTGAAGCCCCCAGGAAACAAATGAAAGCTGTGTTGGTTGAATTGAAATTAAGATTATTAAATGGCATATAAAAGTTTATTTTGTTTGTGTCAGCAGACAATCACATGCTGAATGTTACATTATTTTTGATGACTAATTCAAATTTATTGTAATATAGTTTTACTTTATTTTGTTCTGATATTTTTTGAATAATGGCATTCTTTCACTCCAATTAATGCATTTCTTTTTTTTTCACAATCATTTTATATAATCTTAAAATGTTAGTATAACAACCAAATTAGTAACTATGTTAATTTCAAAGATTACAAGGCCAGAAAGGATTATTCTCATAAATTAGTCTCATTTTCTGTATAACTGGTCTCAGCAGTGTTTCCAGTAATTCCTTATCATGATTATAACTTAAGATGATAAGGTGGTAATATAAGTTATTTTTAAAAAACATTCAATCATGATTTCAAATCTTCACATGACAGAAAAGGAACAAAAAACTTTACTAAATGGCTCAAATAATTAGCTTTTTTCACCATTTATAATTTCCATTCTCTTTCCTATTTAAATTTGTTGTCTCATTGTCTAGCCATTGGATATTTTCATGTTCTTCCCCTGTTTTGATCAGAACTGCTATTAAATTTACAAAACTGTAATTGCTAGAGTCATGCTATTTATTCTTTTTAAATTGACTTAGTATTAGATTTTTCTGTTGAAGCATTGAGTACTTCAAAAATCTCAATGCTAACAATCCAGAGAGCTTATGAAATAGCTATCTGCTCGCTCCTGGAAGCCAGCTATTTGGATATTCTTATTTTAAGATATTTAGCTTCAGTAGATTCTACTCAGCATCCTCCAAGTGCATTGTTAATAAATAAAAAACCATTTCATTATGATCTGACAAGATTACATTATTTAACTTTTTCTGAATCCAGAATACATACATACATATACTGAACACTGTATGACTTCTATCTCGCTATTGATTTCACCATTTCTCTTTATGTTAGGATTGCTTCTGTTGCAGAGTGAAACATACATTCTTACCTCTTTAACTCTCTGGCAAATGCTTTTTCCAAGAATACTTTTATATGCCCTTTACCATTTAAATTTCTTCTTCTTCAAGTAAGCAACTCTAGTTTTTCCTATTTCTAAATGCTGAAGCTGCCAGCAGATTCACATTTTTCTATGTTAATTGATGTATCTTAGTTTCATTTTTGATTGCTAATTGCACTCTCTCTATAATGGAAAAGGTTTTTATAACCAACTTGGCCCTCACTGATAGTGATATTTAGTAAAATTTTCTTAAGCAACTTCTAATTATTATCTATAATTGCCATTTACATTTTTCCTTCAGTCTCTTTTGATAGCAATTATTTTCAGCTTTTGGAAACTGTCTTTTACACTTGTGTTTATTCATAATCTGACTATACAGGGAGTTCTCTATGTAGTAACCCTCAAAATTCAGGACATAAGGCAAATTCAATATAATACTTACACATACAATGATGAAGTCAAGCCAACACCAGGCATTTGTGAAATAAGTTTGGAAGCCATAAGCCACCCATTTCAGAAGCATCTCCATAAAAAAGACGTAAGTAAATATTTTATCAGCATATTCCAGGACCATTTTAACTTTTTTTCTTTTCTCAAGGTAAATATCTTCAAATGCCTGGAATTTCAGGATTCAGTTATAAAGCTGTTCAGTAGTTTTTGGGTAAATTATTTTCAAATGGTACAAGAACATACAGTTTGGTTTATTATAATGTTTTCACAATAAATTATAGGAAATTTCCACTTTTTTATATTTAGAAGCTAAAAACTAAACTGTGAAATAACTAGTCTCATTTTCAGATTGGTCGAAAAGCACACACTTTTGGTTGCTGTGGTGTGTCCACAGTGCTTTGGGAGAAGATGTTTATTCAGGCATTATAGCAGACCCAATTTGTTCTCCTGAACCTATGACATGCTAAGCCCAATCTAATAGGTCACTGATAAAAGGGAGTAGGAKCGTAAGCAGGTGTTTAGATCTAGTGAGACCTGAATTAAAAAACTCGCATAAAATCACCGCTGTGTTTCTGTTTTATATTCCTACTGACAAAACAGGGAGCAGAGACACTCCTATGCACAGTTACCACCAATCTGGCAGTACCTGTGCGCTCTTGCTTTGCACTGTAAGAAAGCAGTAACACCATTTCTGGAGCTACGTGGTCTTTGAAGCAGTGGCCATTCAATTGTGCTACAAGCAAGATAGATGTCTACAGAACAAAGCTGTCACTGTATCCACAGAACTGGTAATTCAACTATAGGAAATTGAGAACTCACTGCATTCACATACAAAATCCTATTTACCATTTCCTATTTTCTTTCTGAGAAAACTTGACAATTAGCATTGTCTCTCTCTCTGCTTAACCTTGGCAACCCAAGAATCTTATCATCTTGATCTACATCCATTAATCAACTCACCCATTCATTAATAGGGATGCTCCTTCAAACTTCTAATTACTAAACTCTTCCCTTGCTCTGAGTACTCACCATGTCCTTTTCTACGCATTCTTTCTATGATCACCATCTCATTTAATTTACTTCATTATAGCTGGTTCAGAAAACTTCATATGATCAAAAAAATTCATAAATAAACAGAAAGTAGAATATTTTTGCTGGATGACAACAGTATCTTGGTAATGTGGAAGTTCTCAATGCCACAATAAATCTTTGATGAACAGAAATCATTATTATTTTGTTATTTTGTATGTGTATACTGACTATTTTTGTATTCAAATTGGCTAGGTCCTACAGTACAGTAAAAAATAACTCAGTTTCCTTCCTCACTTCACTGTGGTTCCACATGAGTACACAGGAACACTCACTGGAATCCCAGAGATTTTCCATGGAGCTTTTTGCCATGGGAAGTTTAAAGCAGAAAGTTCAAATTTATGGTCCATTGTTCAACCTAAAACTAATGTGCACAGAACAAATATTATTTGGATAATTCTCATATCTACCATAGACATCAGTTTCAAACTAGTTGGTTATGTTCTTTCTATATTATATAATTTTTATTAAAGAAATTACTTTCATTAAACTTAGTTAATATGTTTGCACATCAAATAAAAATTCTCTTATTCTTCATTAAAATAAATATAATCAGAGCTGCAATTAAAGATTAAGTCACCCTACTAGTTTACAGACATCTTCAGTTTTAGATTCTGATAATCTTGAATGATTTAAAATCTGCTTTTATTGAGTAGTTAATCTGTTTTTATAAATTTGAAGGTACATCTGTTTTTGTAAGCTTTCCTAAGTAATTTCAAACGCTGGCTTAGCCTCTTAATGAAGCACACAAAGTAGTTCCATGAAGAACTATCAAGAAGCCAATAATTCCATACATTTAAATATCATGCTACTTCTCCAGTTGAGGAAAGCCTTACAACTTGATAAATTTATCATACTTTTATCTATCCTTGGGGAAAGAAATGTGAAAGAGGGAGAGAAGAAATAAATGAAATAGAATAATATGATTCTTTTCCATTACTTATACCCCTTAGTTCAAAGTTTGAGAGATTAAATTAAATTTACCAGTGCTGCACTGCTCAATATTATCATAAAAATGATAAAGTTTTCAAACCAGCTATGTTTAACAATTCTGTAGCAGGTTTTTCTAAATTTCCACCAAGTGCTTCCTGGAAACTTAGTGATATCCACTACACAACACGAAAAACATTGGACACAACCTGAAAAGAAAAAGAAGAACATATTGGTTCCATGGAAAATGTGGAGCCACAGAATATTAAAAAGTGTAAGACATCTTAAAATGAGCTTCTGTGGCGTACATGAAGAATGTGCTGTTTTACCCAAGTGGTAGTGTTGCTGTGGCTGAAATATTCTAAGGAGATAGAAAAGACAACATTTGCAGGCAGAAGTAATTTCTTTTAACAGACCAATTCATACTTGGAAAAAGCAGAGAAGCTTTTGTGCACTCACGCCCTTATGCAGGGATTTCATCTAAAAAGCCATTACTTCTATTTACAAAACTTACTGGTTTTATTCTCTGCATTTATTCTTTTTGTTTTGAAAAGAAATATTCCCTTTCTAGTACTTTAGTGAATTATTATTTTTACTGATTATATCACTCCTTAGCACTGTGGAGACATTACTACTAAATTTTCTCTTCACTATCTTCCACCAGATACACACTTTACTTGTAAAGGCAAGAGGATTGAACCACTAAAGCCAATGGAGTCTAAGGAGCCATTTAGGTGATGAAATGTAGGTGTCTGCTTTGGGATAAACTGTATAGTCCTCTGAATTCCATTAGCTGTATTGACTGCATATTCATTCACTACCCTGGGACCTCAGACATATTCAGTTGTCTAAACATAGGACTCAAGTGCCATTCAAGATACTAGCTATCCAGATACGTACCCTGGCTGACCTCCAACTGCCCCTTCAGAAGTGCTCTATGTGCTCTAGCTCATATATAGACACCTTCACTCTGATATCTTAATATAAGACTGAATCAGACTCCAAGGATGGGATTTAGCGGCTTAAATACAGGTGTTTAGTGTTTTTTCAGGCCCTCTGGGATATCCTACAGCTCCTGAGTCATTTCTGGTAGCTCCACACAGTTGCCTTCCTGAGGGAGCTGGCGGATGTTATTGCTAGGCCACTGTCCATCATCTTTGAAAGGTCATGGAGAACAGGAGAGGTGCCTGATGACTGGAAGAAAGCCAATGTCATCCCAGCCTTCAAAAAGGGCAAGAAGGAGGACCCAGGGAACTACAGGCCAGTCAGCCTCACCTGCATCCCTGGAAAGGTGATGGAGCAGCTCATCCTGGARGCCATCTCCAAGCATGTGGAGGACAAGAAGGTGATCGGGAGTAGTCAGCACGGCTTCACCAAGGGGAAATCATGCCTAACCAATTCCTCTGATGGAATGACTGGCTGGGCAGATGAGGGGAGAGCAGTGGATATTGTCTACCTTGACTTCAGCAAGGCTTTTAACACTGTCTCCCATAATATCCTCATAGACAAGCTCCGGAAGTGTGGGCTAGGTGAGTGGACAGTGAGGTGGATTGAGATCTGGCTGAATGGCAGAGCTCAGAGGGTTGTGATCAGCGGCGCAGCACTCTAGTTGGAAGCCTGTAGCTAGCGGTGTCCCCCAGGGGTCAATACTGGGTCCAGCCCTGTTCAACTTCTTCATCAATGACCTGGGTGAAGGCACAGAGTGCACCCTCAGCAAGTTTGCTGGTGATACCAAACTGGGAGGAGTGGCCGATACRCCAGAGGGCTGTGCTGCCATTCAGAGAGACCTGGTCAGGCTGGAGAGGTGGGCAGAGAGGAACCTCCTGAAGTTCAACAAAGGCAAGTGCAGGGTCCTGCACCTAGGGAGGAATAACCCCCTGCACCAGAACAGGTTGGGGGTTGACTTGCTGGAAAGCAGCTCTGCGGAGAAGGACCTGGGAGTGCTGGTGGACACCAAGTTGACCATGAGGCAGCAATGTGCCCTTGTGGCCAAGAAGGCCAATGGTATCCTGGGCTGCATCAGGAAGAGTGTTGCCAGCAGGTCGAGAGAGGTGATCCTCCCCCTCTACTCAGCCCTGGTGAGGCCACACCTGGAGTACTGTGTCCAGTTCTGGGCTCCCCAGTACAAGAGGGATGTGGCACTACTGGAGCAAGTCCAGCGAAGGGCCACAAAGATGATTAGGGGACTGGAGCATCTCTCTTATGAGGAAAGGATGAGAGAGCTGGGCCTGTTTAGCTTGGAGAAGAGAAGGCTGAGAGGAGATCTTATCAACGTGTACAAGTATCTGAAGGGAGGGAGTCGAGAGGATGGGACCAGACTCTTTTCAGTGGTGCCCAATGACAGGACGCRAGGCAAYGGGCACAAACTGAAACACAGACAATTCCATCYGAACATGAGRAAATACTTTTTCACTGTGAGAGTGACAGAGCACTGGAACAGGTTGCCCAGAGAGGTTGTGGAGTCTCCTTCTCTGGAGATATTCAAAACCCGCCTGGACGCGATTCTGTACAGTGTACTCTAGGTGACCCTGCTTGAGCAGGGGGGTTGGACTAGATGATCCCCAGAGGTCCCTTCCAACCTCAAGCATTCTGTGATTCACAGATATTTCATAGGGTACTAAATGCCTATGTTCAAGCATCAGAATCTTGCTCCAATTGTACACTGGCATCATATGTATTTGCCTGAGCTTTTACGTGTATAAAAAAGTGTGTCAGGCAAACAGTCTCTGCCAATTTAGAAATGTTACAAAGAGAGACCTCTGAATACTGGCTTATTTGCTGTCACTGTGATAAATAACAGATTCTTACTTTCTCCAAGACAGTCCTTAGGTATGTGTGGCTTTTTAGCCTGGAAAAACATCTCCATAGGAATAACTGGATCCACAGTGCTGGCTTCAGAATAACTACCAACATCAAGTTTCTGCACAGGACAAGAACAAAGAAGAGAATTTATTCATTTTTCCATAATAAGGCCACCAGATTTAAAATAAGCGGAACTTATATAGAGAAAAAAAAAAGAAAAAAATTTTCTGTAGAGCAGAAATCATCTCAATGGTGCTGAATTGCCAAAATAAAGTTACAAATAATAGCGCTGTTCCCTATTCTTTGATTGCATGGCTTTTATTTGATAAGTTCCTTTCTTTTGATTTCTTCTAGATTTCCACACTGACCTTCCAGGCAGGGAGAAAAAAGTTCTAGAAGAGATTTAATTAGGCAAATATACTAAGGTTTATCTGCACTCAGTTTCTTCTGGAAAGAATTTCTATAATCTTTTGCTGAAATGTGTTGCTTCCACGTCCCCTAAGGACATAATCCTTTGTGTTCTGTTTGTGCACAGTCATCTCAGTGGTGGAAAGGTAGGTGTCCTTAGGGCCGAGTCCTTTAACCTGGTTGGTATCAAGTGTACAGGCTGCAAAATGCAGACTGCACTGATATGCTAGGCTCTTGCTCACTTTTCTTACAAGAAAGAAAGGAGGGAAGGTTGCAAAAATCCATAAGCATGTTTACGTGCATATGCAACATATCTTAAAAAAGAGAAGCTGCTTACTAAGAATCAAAATTAGGTAAATGTGTAGTCATGTACCTTCAAACAGATACGTCTATGCTATGAGTGCATATGCACTCCAACACTTCACATTAGAGATTTTAACTTTTCCTTTGGCAGTGTGTATACTGGGAGTGCTCAGGCTTCACCCTGCCTCATACCATTCCAATTTCCTTCTCTTTTGCAGAGATACAGACCACATCTGAAAAGGCTTTAAGAGAGGAAAGACTGGCAGGAAAGAAACACACGGTCTCTATATTTTGAAGAGCTGTAGTCACTGGTAGGTAACCTACACACCTATAAAACTAAACGGAACAGGGAAAATAAAGAAGAAGAAAGCAATCTTTCAGCTAAAAAGTATCAGTGCCCTGTATAACATGGAAAGGGACGGCATGAGGACAGGAATGAGAAGCCAGGGTAAGGGAGGACTGCCTCTTTTGACTACCATGTTGGCTTACACTAACTTAAGGTCATAGAAAACCTTCAGCATATAGAAAAATGTAATGGTTTAAATTTATGGATATTTTAATATTTTTAAACTTATACCTAATATAACAAAATACTGTAATTTAGATTAAATAAAAGTTTAGGCAACTGTATCTAAAAACAGTTTATATTAAAGTTGTTTGCTTTTTGGAGGTAGCAATCCAGAGACTCATTGAACTTCCATTTAATTTTCTGTGTCACTTGGAGGTGAACCATGATTCTTCACCTTTTCTTATGTGGAAATGTATCGTATTAGAATAAACTAAGTTTCTAGATCAGAAAATGTATGGTTGTTTGGGAAGCATTTCGAGAGAACAAACATTTGCATCCAAGGTTAGCAGCAAAAGCAGTTATCTATAAAAATGAATAGCACGTACTAGATACATTTCAAGAAAGTGTGCTTCTTGACTAATTCCTTTTGACTCACTTTGTACAAAATCATATATTAAGTTATACTGGTAGCCATGGATGTTTGTGAGACACAAACTTCCACATTCTATAGTATTATTTACTTTCAAGAGATGCACTGTCTTCCACATTGATTATAGCTGATACTGTTTAGAAACCCATTTGTCCCGTCGTTGCTGAATGAGAGAACCACTGGAACAATTTTCATGTCTAGCCTATTCATAAAAATAGAAATTATGCTTACCTCTTTCTGCTCTTTATTTTGTTGCATTTCTGAAAAAACACTCATGATTTCTGAAGTCTCAGACAACTGACTGAAGCTACTTGAAGTTTTGCACCGCTCTCTATGTCTTAATTGGTCTCCCTGCATGAAATAATGCAAAAAAGTTTATTTTACACATTTTTTTTTTCTGAGTCATTTTTACAGTCAAATTTCTTTAACAGAATCCAAAGCATCCAAAAAAAATTCCGAATATTTTTCTTTTCATAGAAAATGAAAAAAATCTGCCTAAAAAAGCGGGTAAAGGAATGATTTCTTCCTCAATTTCAAATACTTCAGTCCTCTTGTGACCAAAAACATAAGAAATAGATCGTAGTAGTCCACCTACACACTGGTCATATGACAATTCAACCAAAAACAGCATCTGCTTTTGACATTTCACGTAATGCTCGGTTACTGTTCACTTTTAGCCCAAGTATCTGCTCTGATTGATTTAGAGTGTGTTGATACCACAATCATAACATGTGACTGACATTCATAAAATACAACCCTAAACAAGATAGTCTAGGCAGTACAGTCATCACAGCAAGGTGCTCCACCTGAGCTCACTGCTCACATATATACATAGCTATCTGGCAGTCCCATGTGGATGTGACAGATACCTGAATCATCTCAAATGTCCCTAAATGCCTATGTTCAGGCAAATGAACTGCATCTTTATTGACTATCATGGCTTTATTGACTATCATTTACTATCAAATTAAATGCCTTACTCACATGCAGAAATCTGTATTTGGGTATCCATATTTAAGTGCCTGAGTCCTGAGATTAATCCTGCCCAAAGCAACAAAATCAAGAGATAAAAAGGGGAATCCAAAATATCACAGAGAATAGGGCATTTAAAAACACTAAGAAATGTTCTCTTTT
This sequence comes from Apteryx rowi, assembly GCF_003343035.1. Classification (NCBI taxonomy): domain Eukaryota; kingdom Metazoa; phylum Chordata; class Aves; order Apterygiformes; family Apterygidae; genus Apteryx; species Apteryx rowi. The sequence goes on along the minus strand of NW_020451216.1, from coordinate 639,496 downwards.
TAAGCTGAAGCTTTTAATCACATTTCCTTTGTGTCCCATACAACTGATTAGCAGTATGTAAGCAACAGGACAAGAAGCCTGCCTTTCAAAAATTCCAGATTCCATCTGCAAGGCAAAGGACATAAAAAGAAATAATGTCTATCCTGACCAAAGCTCATTTAGCAATTGACAAGAATAAATGGAAACAAAACGGATAGAACATTGCTATCAGTGAGCTGAATGGTGAAAAAGTGGATATTCAATATCTCTTACTGAATAATTGAGACTATTTGATAGCTCTTGCAATTTGAAGCTACTAGAAGAACAAAGAAAACAAAACAGCAGAAACGAAAAAATAGAAGGGATGAAGTTTACTGCTGAGTCTTGCAAATTATATTTGCAGGTGCAAGCTACAAAAGAGTTTTCAAAACATTAGTATTTCTTACCCTGTTTTTGTATTCCACTGCTGTGCATACACTCTGCTCATTATCACCTTCATCACTATAACTCTCTGCTACTGCAAGGGGAACAGAGATACTATGGTTCATTAACAATTCTTCATATTTGCATGTCACTGAGGAATTCTCTCCATTATTGTAAAAACCAACGTCAAAGCAATAGTTTTCTATATCCTTTCTGATATCTGCCATGGCATAGTTATTTTCCTCTATGTCTTTGGCAGAAATTTTCACCACAGTGTTTTTGGTTTTTGTTTTGGGACTTTGTTTCATTATTTTGCTGCAATGATCCAAAATTCTGTGTTTCAGAGACTGCAGGCCCTTGTGAATCTGAGCAATGGCAATCTGACATTTGGTCTTTTTTTCAGTTTCCTCTTGTCCCATTGAAGAGTCAGCACTGAACGAACTCAGCAGCAATGCGATGAATAGGTTGAGCACCTTAAAATAATTAAAAGTAAGTTGGAGACACTACTGCTTCTAACAGAAATAACATTTCAAAAAACCTTCCTCAGTTAAAAAATCTCAAACTCTTTTTTCAACTACTGTAATAAAATTTTCTGTTATAAGGGAACATTAATATAGTAAGGTATGGCTTCTTCAGGAAGGAAAGGCAGAAGAAAAATGAAGGAAGTGTGGTTCTGGGTATATCAAAGATATTTTCACACACTCTGATGTCTATAATGTAAGAGGAGGTAGAAAATCAGTTGAAAAACAGTGGAGAAAGATAAATTTTAATAATGCCACCACCAAACAAATATTTGCTATAGATCAACAAACCAAGCAGAGGAAAAAATGTCTTCTTCCATTAAGTAATGGATGAGACTGAATGCTCATGGTAATGAAAGATTTTACCAAAGTATCTCTTTGAAAAGAAAGGTATACCAAGATTTTGAATTGTCCAGGAAGTTTAAGATTCTTGGGAAGAAAGGCAAAAAAAAGACATGATTACAGAAAAATAGCTGAGACTTACCACTAGGTTTCCTATCACCAGGACTAGCAAGAAAATGGGAAGACACAGCCCTTCTCCAGCCACTTGCATACATTCCCACATCATTTCAATCCATTCTCCACATAAAATTCGGAATATAATCAGGAATGAATGAAAAAAATCCTTCATATGCCAGCGTAAATTCTCGTCAATGTTTATCCTGTGGTAGTTTTTCTTGTAGTATTTGCCTAAAACTTGCCTTCCTACTACAGCAAAAATAAAAACAGTGATAATCAAAACCAGAGTGAGGTTACCCAGAGCACCGACTGAACTTAAAATTATTTTCATCAGAGTATTTAAGGCCGGCCAGGACTTTGCCAATTTGAAGATTCTGATCTGCAAACAAAACACAAGAGAACAATGTGAGTGGTGGAACACCGTATATGTAGCAAAGTGCACAGAAAAAAAACAGATCCCATATTTATGAGACTGCCACACTAAAGGCCACACTAAAATACACCTTCATAACTTGGCCCCAAATACTGGATGTTAACAGGTCTGCAATTCACACCTGGGATTATCAGATTATCATATGATTTTTGATATGCCAGCACTTGTTATGTCCGCACTGCATGTCAGCTAGTTCTAATCCCAAAGCGCCGTGCTTAAACTCAGAAGGTAAATGTTACTGAGAACACAGCCCTGCCAGAGGAAGCTTTCAAACTGCACATGCCCAGTTAGATATGAGCATGCATAAGTCTATCTGTAAATACAAAAAAATTAAATCGGGTGGCTTCTAGGTACTTAGGAGAGGCTTATCAAACGACTGTTTTGGACTAAATCAAATGTAGCGAGATCACAAATGAAAAAGGAATTTTTTCTACCTCTCACCCAACAGCCAACAGCCAAATAAGGATCTGAAAAGCAAGATGGGATGCATCTTTATGAGTAAAAAGGATTTTTTAAGTCAAATTAGCCTTCACCCCACTGTCTTCAGAGGGGTTTGCATGGGTATAAAGGACTGTTAACAGTCTCCCTTATGATATACAAGCAGAAACAGAATTCAACTGAATTTTTAAGTGTGTTGACTCTGAAAAGCTAGGAAGAATGTTACAACAATCAGCACATTTAGCATATATAATTTTGAATATACAGTAAAGGTACAAGCAAAAAACTGACATTATACATAGACGTCTCAGAGCTACTTCTCTTTTTACCTAACAAGGAGAAAGTCTTGAGGAAAGTTAGGTTATTTTTCAAATCTCAACCCAAAAGGAAAGGCTGTGTAGTGAAGGAACTTTTGGTATGCTTAAACTCATGAAAGCACCCAGATAATATCTTTTCCAGATTGAAGATCTGAAATGTTGGAGTTGATATCCACCCTTACATAGAACTAACAGAGAACTAGAGAACTCCCTGCTACATCAAATCTCTAAGGGGGACCACCGTGCCAGAGGATTTGTGGTATCCAGTGTACCCAATATGATAAACATAGTAAATGTATTCTTTAACATACATTTAAAATTCATTCTAATTTAACATTCATTTTGGCTTATTATACACTAACACAGAGTACTTATTTAACAGATTGTCACTGAAATAATTTGAGGGAAAGTGTTTCACTGAAAACTTTTTACAAATATATACAAAGCATGTACTATTCCCTTAAAAAGAAAAAAGAAATCATTACCAGCCTGAAAAATGACAGCTTAGTTTTACAACCTATTAGGCCCATCATAACAACTACACTATCAAAAATATTCCATTTTTGCTGAAAATAGTGGTAGGGATCTAAAGCGATGATTTTCAAGACCATTTCTGCTGCAAAAATCACAGTGAAGACCTGGAAAGAGGAAAAAGAAATCAGCATAAAGTCACTAAAAGAGTATGTCTGCCATTAGGACTATCCCACTGTAAATATGGGGTTATAACTCCATACTGACTCTAAGGTAGACCTAACTTACCTCGTCACTTGTACAAAACATCTTTTTATAAGCTTCTGGCATCCCAGGGTACTCCAGAGCCATGAATAAAGTATTCACCATAATGCAAATCATGATTGAGAGATCAACAAATGGATTCAATATTACCAATTTCACCTTCTCCTTGATTACTAGCCAGAACGGGCAACAATTCCAAATTAGATACCTTTGAGCGAAACGTTTCAAAAATGAAGGGCATTTCAGTTTTGACTCCTGCAATTCTAAACGACAAAGGGCAAAGTGACATACAAGTTATCTTGTGGAATCTCATAGCAAGAAGACAATCAATAATAGAAAAGATTGAAAAAAAGATCAGTCACCTGCGAGAATTCAGTACACATGTGAGGAGAATAATATCATTGATAAAGCTATGTTTCATTCGTTCTACACAAACCAGTCACAGGCTATTTAAAGGTTATCATCAACAAATCTCATAATTACAAAAACAGCTGATATCACCCACCTCTTCATATGTTATAAGGATAATAAAATATCTGCACTATGGAGAAAGAACTTAGTTGTTTCCAGGAAAAGAGACAACTTGTTCTCTGTGAGTTGCATATGTGCAGTCACAGATGTGGCATGGCTTTAAAAGAATTCCAAGCTAAAATAAAGCTTTCATGCCTGTGGCTAATCATTAATACTGATACTCAGACATCTGAAATAAAATAGGTTATAGAATAAATTTCTTACACTAATGGAAGAAGTAACACAGCACTTCAGTTTTTCTAAACAAATAATTTCTGTTTACCCCATATTTCGATGTCCCATAGTTGAGCATAGGATCATAGGATAATTCAAGTCGGAAGGGACCTCAATAGGTCTCTAGTCCAACCTTCTGTTCAAAGTAGGGTCAGCCATGAGGTCAGAGACTGCACAATTTTTTCCACTGTCTGACTGTCCTCATGGTAAAAGCTTGTCCTTATATATAGTTTGAAACTCTCTTCTTTCAATTTATGCCTATTTTCTCTCATCTTCCTACCATACACCACTGAGAAGAGCCTGGTTCTGTCTTCTTGATAACCTCTTCCTATGTACTGTAAGGCTGCTGTTAGGTCCCCTTCAAAACCTTCTCTCTCTTCTCCAAGCTGAATCAGCCCAGCGCTCTCTGCCTCTCCTCAGAGGGCAAGTGCTCCAGCCCCCAACCATCTTGGTGGCCCTCTGCTGAACTCGCTCTAGTTTACCAATGGATTTCTTGTACTGGAAGGGGCAGGGGAAGGCAAAACTGGATGCAGTAGTCTAGATGTGGTCTAACAAGTGCTGAGTAAAGGGCCATAATCCCTTCCCTCAATCTCCTGGCTATGCTCCTCTTAGTATAGTCCAGGGCGCTGTCAGCCTTTGCTGTTGCCAGGGCACATTTCTGGCTCATGCTCAGCTTGCTGCCCACAAAGACCCCAGGGCCTTTTCCACAGAGCTGCTCCCCCAGCTAGGCAATCCTTAGCCCGTACTGTTGCAAGGGCTTCTTCCTTCCCAGATACAGGAATTTGTATTGTTCTTGTTGAATTTCATAAGGTTCCTGTTGGTCCATCCCTCTAGGATGTCTACGTCCCTCTGGATGGCAGCTCTGCTCTCAAGTGCCTCCACTAGTCCTCCCAATTTGGTGCCATCTGCAAACTTCATGAACAAGCACTCCATCGCCTCCTCCAGGTCATTGATAAAGATGTTAGGACATGACAGCCTCCAGGATACACCCATATAGTACTCCACTTGTTAATGACCTCCAGGTAGAATATGATCCAGTAACGGGACCCTCTGAGCTCAATCACCAAAACAGTTTTTTGCCCATCTGGTGGTCCACCCATCCAGACCTTAACATCCTAACTTGGATACAAAAATATTGTGGGAAACGGTGTTGAAAGCCTTAATAAGTCAAGGGAAATGACATCTACTGCTCTTCTCTCATCCACAAAACTAGTCATTTTGTCGTACAGAGCAATCACGTTGGTCAGGCATGATTTACCCTCGGTAAATCCAAGTTACAGCTGCAGTTATGTGAGATATCAGTATATTTGTTGTATTGAAATTTACATTTGTTTGCAGCATAATTTCCTCTAGTGAATTTTAAAATAATGATGACTGTAACATTTTGATCTCTTAGGTCAAGTTACACAATCACTGTAGGAAAAACACTAAAGAATGACTTACCCAAATTATCTGTAATAACAGTGGCTGCACTCATTAACCTCTGTCTTCGAAAGGGATCATTAACAGAGTCCATTGACAATTCATAGGACAGTAATATTTGCCTCTTTGATTAGAAAGACAATAGAAAATAATATAACAAGCAAATATGGCTAAATGTTTGGCTATATAAAAATTACATACAGTATAATATAAATGGGCATCCTTACATACATTGTAATGAAGYCTTATCTTGAAGAAAGAGTGTAAAACAAAACAATACAAAAATATCACATGAAGGCAAAGGACACCTCATTAAAAAAAAAAATTCTTCAGGATGATTTTTCCTTCTGAAAATATTTAACAACAGTAATTATTCCATTATATAAGAAGTACATCAATCATTAATAGGAGAGCAAAGGAAAAAAAAAATCATTCTGTCTTTCCAGTCACTGATAAAAGGAACACGTGAAATGAACACTGAAGATCAGTTTCAGTTATTGATTATTTAACTATTAACTATCTGTTTTTAATATATAATAAATAATAGTCAATATTAACAATAACTATTTACTGAATCATAATTATTGGTTTGCTGAGCCATTTTAAGCCTATCTACTTTTAAGCCTATATGAACATCAAACAGCTTTAAACTAGGAATGGGATTACCTATGTTTCTGGTAAGAATTTACTGATTGCTAAACATCATTCAGTGCTCCTGATGTGCATTGAGAAACAGACAGGTCAAAACTTGTCTTACAGAATACACTGAAATATTATCCAAAATTTAGTCCATGGCATATTAAACTCTTCCTCCCAAAACGCTTTTTTCTTTTCTTTTTTTTTTTTTTGTAAAACACAGACTGCAAGGAAAAGGTGAGACTCTTTGAGGCAGAGAAGAACAGAGAGAACAAAGACTTAAGTATCAGAGAGGATGTAATTAAAGCCTCCAGTTGGCAGGGAGTTACTGATTGGCCACATTGCAATGCACAGTACCTTAGTATCCACTTTAAGCATTCAGCCTAACGGTGTAATTTGTTTCATTTTGTTTTTGTGCACAGGGTACATAACCAAAGACAGGACATATCATTACTTCAGACTTTTACCATAATGTGATTTTTATGAACATTTTCTGAGACTGTTATTCAGGGAATGGAACTGATATCATTGGCCTTAGGTGGTTGATAATAATTCCTTTTCATCTCTCCAGTATTTTAATGACTTCAAAAGATAAGCAAAACTTAGCTGACTGAACAGAACAGACATAGGCATAGAATAGACATATAAAAAGAATTTACAATAGAATGCTAACATGTCTGTTTTTTTAGCTGTATTTTTTTCAGAATCTGAAAGACCCAAGTAGACTTCTAATCATATCCCAGTTAGCAGTGTAACTCGTCCTCTCATTTCTTTCTATAATATTTGGTCTCTTAGAGGAGAGAAACTTGTAAAAAAATTGTCTACCAGCCTAAGGTCCTCAAAGTCTTCTTGTTGAAATTCATAACTGTTCAGAAGCTTTCAGAGTTGGAAAATGGGCGGTGCTTTTAGAAAGGTTAAGAGCATCTGTCAACATTGAACTGGTTAGTATTGCTCATCTTTCCTTATCTGAATTAAATAAGTGTCAATGAGAAGTCATCTGACAAATTGTTAAAATAGAAATCTCAACAGACTAGAGAAATCAGTACATTCAAGTCATCATGGAACTGATGATGCTTTACCAAAAGCTTTGGATCTGATATGCTTCTTTTTCTTTGACTTGGCACCTTTAGCATCTTTTTGTGATTAAAGTACAGGGTATATTGCTTGAAGAGTCACAGAGCTTGCACTGCCAGTAGTTGCCCTAACATGAAACAAACGGCCACCATCTCTCGGTGTTGCAGATAATGTTTGTCTAATGGTAGAATTCTACATCAGAGCACCTTATACTGCTTCAGTTATGCTCTATATCTTCTTTTTTTAATATGAAATTCATTTTAATATAAAATTCATAGGACAAAGTGAGAACTGTGATGCAAGGGAGTGAGGGGAAGTGAACACACAGGTGGACATCTTGAAGAACCCTTGCAATTGATAAATAGCTCCTTCTGTCTTCAAATGATAATCTGTAAGTACATTCACATTGCGTAAAACTACAACCAGAACAATCACTTGGATCTGGAATTGGAAATCTTCATGCAAAGAATGTAAAGGCATTCATTAGCAAGGACAGAAATGTAGTTTAAGCTTTGCAGAATACACTCCAGGGAAGTGGGTTCCACTTACGGTTTCTTGTACCACGTTTTTTTATGCAGCACAACAGAGATGCTGGCAAATCTTAACACAATTTTAAGTCCAGAGGTCTATAATACACCAGAAACACACTAATGACATCCACTTCTAGTTTTCCTTTCCCTTCAAGTCTACGTAATGTTGTCTCTCTCTGGTCCCAAAATCTAACCGTTTTAAAAAAACAGGTCAATTCAGTGCATGGAAGAAGGTAGAGGGAAACATTTTGCAAATAAGAAAGACTTTTCTGGTCACCAAATTGTCACACCACATGTTAAGACAAATGAATACATCTTATACTTCAAATACTTACAAGCTTTTTTTGGCAACGATCAGGCTGTGAGTGAAATACATGTTCCTCTTTCCCTTGATTACTTAAAATTAGGCTTTGTCCTAAAATAGGCTTTTCTTCCTTATTCTTTTTTTCTTTTAAATTTTTCAAGTCAGCAACTGACACTTCGGATATGACATGTAAGGTCTTATCACTTCCTTCAACAGCCATCATCTGTAAAACAAACAGCAAAAATCCTGTTAGTACAAAGCTAACACCAGAGAAAGGACTAGGATCAAATACAATTTAATTATTATGCTACTTGATTACTTTGCATTAACAATTTTCAGTTTTCAAATATTAAACTACTTCAAAAGATAGAGTACAAAATGCTACTCACTATACTGAAAGATAAAGAAGGATTACTTATCAGCTCTTATAATTAAAGTTTGTATTTGCCACTTTAGAAATTACACTTTGCATCTGAATCTCAGAATAGTAAGGTATATCCTTCTATTCCTCCTTTCCTTACTTTGGAAAGGACCTTGAGCCCAAGACAACAGAAGACTAAGGGCTCAAACTAAATCCTAAAATAATCTGATCTTAAAGCTTTCTTAACTATTAATCATAGAGAAAGAAAAATGGAAGGAAGAAAAGCCTAAGTACAGTTTAACAAGCTGGAATACAGATGAAGAAACATCACAGGCCTGCCCACAGTTACACAGGAAGAACCTGGTTAATTGATGATGCCTTTCATCTCGATGATGAAATTGGATAGTTGCTACAGAGTATTCACACGTGCTCTTGCAAGACTGACTTTTCTGACTGTTAGCAGCAACCCAGAGGTATCTTTTATAAAGAATAAGAAGATAAAAGATTTCTTACCGATAAATTTAAATCTATATTGTTACCTCAACTCTGGTCTCAACATCTCAGGAATAAAATAAAAGCAACAAGGTGATCCCTGGTTCCTTATAGGACAAGGAATTAATGAATCTATGCAGTACTGTGACAAGAAAAAGCGGAAACACTGCAGAAATCTGAGGTGATTAGTCTTCTAAGCCAAAAGCAAAGAAATTAATGCAGTCTATGGATGCCCTTCTACATTAATATGGAACTAATGGCACTAAACAAAGACTATTCCTCCACCTGTCAATGGGTAGACCTTCTGCACGAAGTTTCATTACTCAGAAAGAGGCTTCTTAAATAGTTAAGCACAGTGGCTCTCAGAAAGCTTGAATTTCTAATTGGTCCTGAAATCTATCAGTATTAGAAGTCCTAATCTGGAAGAAYTGAAGAAATAACAACTTTTCTTATGGATGTAAACCTCTCCACCCACATTTTCTTCATCAGACCATGCAGAAATATCAAAAAGATAATTATACCCAGGGAAAGGAATTCCTGTATATAGCAATAGTCAAGCTATACAAGAATGGGGCAACCAACCGAGTGTGGGAGTTTGTCAATACCAGAAAAGCTAAATACTTGCCTGCAAGCCATTGTTGTTTCATTATATAGTGTTAGGTCTGCAAACCCTAAAAGTTAGTATTATTTGGACTTGGACTGATGCGGTTTGTTTGTATTTCAGAAATATTTATATATAAATGTATATATATGTAATTTATATATGTACACACATGGAGAGAGAGGGAAATGAAATATGAGAAGGTACTGTAAAAAGCACATGTTCAGTCAAGAACCTTATCCCCCTAAATCACAGACAGAAGAGAACAATAGGAACTGCATATTATGTATTATATATGACAGTTTACAAACCTTTTCTTTCTCTAGAATTTGTTTGGCATCCTGAAGTAATTTTTCCTTTGCCTCTGTTTCAGCAAGAGTGGCTCTATTTTGCTCTTCATATGCCATAGTTACTACAGCCAAGATCAGATTGAAGAGATAAAATGAGCATAAAAAGATGACCCCCACAAAAAATAAAACGTAGCTCTTTCCAGATGTACGGATAGTCTGTGAGAAAAGAGTAAAGGTTGTAAGAGACTCTTAAAAAACTAAGGTTTACAATAGAATTTGAAACTAACTTTAAACAATTTCTTTCCCTATGTGATACAAAAGGTCAAGGTATTGCACTGTTTTCTTTAAACTACACGATCTACCTCTGGTCTAAGTTATACAGAAGGTCTGGAAATACAACTAGTAAGGGTTTCCTTTGGCTTTCAAGTAAATAAATTTCAGATCTTAAAAAATTTCTTTGTGTTCATACAGTATTTTTCTCCTTATGGATCAGACCACCTACGATCCATAATGATGCCATGTGCAATTGAGAAGAATGAACAAAAAACATTCTTAATATTAAATGAAGCATCTCTCAGTAAATCAGGAAAATAATCAGAGTTCAAGTTATGAGAAGACAACTTCAGCTGTAAAGATATATACATGTGACTGTGGAAGAAACTATTAAAACTCCTTAATATGGAAGAGAGCTAGAATCATCTAAATAATCCTGAAAGATGCTATAAATAGTGAATAAGAAGCAATAATTTTTTAGATGACAGTAGAACAGACCACTTAAAATTAAGCTCTAAGACATTAAAAAACAAAAACTACCTGACCTCAAAATAGCAGAAAGATGATATATCTATGAAAAAAAAAAAAAAATCTCAGAAGGTCACTGGGAAAAAGTTAAAGTGGACCATATGAAAGCTCCAGAACAAGGCAGAGGATATTTCCCTTCTAGCATAAGCACTGCATTGATATAAGGGCTCCAGAGAGTTCTCAATATACAATTTTTGTATAATTTTTGTCAAAAGCCAGAATCTGAAAGTTGCATTCAACTTCCCGAACCAAAATAAAAAAGTGCTTCACTTGTTTAGTCCCAGTTGTCAAAAAATGGTCCAAAATGTAAGTGCATATGTTCTGAGCCAAAAACTTTGGTGAGGAGTTGGGACTGAAAAAGCGAGAAACAGAGTCTGTAAGGATTCATAACCCCTGCAGCAGCAGTGAGTTCACTAATTGGACCTGCTCTACTTAACCATATCCTTTGGTAGTTACATGATTAAAATATTTAAGTACTAATTATTGACCCAAGTGTGTTGTTCAATAAAACCTTTTACCTCCTTAATCTATAAACTTTTCTGAGCGTGTAAGCAGGTTACTCAGCCCATTAACATGAGAAAAAGATTCTTAATCTTCTGGGACCACAGATGACAACCCTCAAAATTTGTCTTGACGTCTGCACATCTTTGTGATCTTATATTGCACTGAAACATTCATCAGTTGGAACACCGCTCAGATGTGACTAAGGATGGAGAGCAGTATGAGGACTTTTCACTGTCCACAGCATCTGTTCTACCATGTAATTCATGTCAATATTGCTTTCACACGTCACCTGCAGAAGTTGTTGTAACTTAGCCACTTGAAACTTCCATAATATTTGCATTGTTTTTAAAACAAATTTGATATCATTAATATTAAACAGATGTAGATTTTTCTAGTGGACATAAAGCTGCAGAATGCATGCCTAAGGCCGTTCTAGCAGCTAACAGAAGTACCTACTTGTCTGTAGAGACGTTCCCAGGAATCTTGTGTCATCAGACGGAATAAGGAAAGGAAGGCCCAGCCAAAATGATCAAAACTTGTGTACCCAAAGTCAGGATTGTTACCAATCTTCAAGCAGCTATAGTTTTCTGGGCACTCTTTGCTAACCATAGAAGAAATGTTAAACAATGCATGTGACTTATATTTGCATTATTAAATTGTATCTGAAAGCATCCACTACACAATCTCAATACAGATTTGTTTAGTTCATCTGAAAGTCCACTTCTTTATTCCCCAAGCTAATTCTGCCACAAGGGCAGATTTATATCAGATATCCTATATAGTCATTTGACGAGTCTGAGATTCACGGTATAGTCTGACTACACAGAAACTCTCCACTAATGTGGGGTATATGCAAAAAAATACACAGAGGAAAATAATGGAAATGTGTATAGAACTTCAGTACATGTTTGTGGAAGGAGTGATCAAATGTTTACTTTTCAAAAATTGACAGAGAGGAAGGGGGTTTACTAAAATCCCACAACTCTCTACTGATCTCTTCCCCTTCACCTTTATATCCTTCTACATTATCATTAAACTACCAGTGTTTAGCAGCAAAGCACACACACAATTGTCTTCATCCCAGTATTTTACTTCATTCCTTCCCTGAAGTAAAATATCTATTTTTTATTTATTAAAAAACAAGCACATTCTACCCTCCCAAAAAATCAGCATTCCTTCAGCAGTGCAAAAATAAAACAAAAACAAACTGTGTGGAAAAAAGATAAAGTACTAAAAACATATTATTCACTTACTGGCGATCTGGACTGAATCCACAGAGCAATATTTCAGAAGATTTATTCATTCTGTAGCAGATATCTRTTCAAAAAATCAAGGCATCATAAAAATCACAAGTTGTTGTCTTAACTTTTCCAGGTTAAAGCAACTGTTCACATACTCAAATTCCTGCAGTATACAGACAGTAAGCCATATATTATAGCACTTTAAAAAACAGCCTGACACACCAAATCTCTGTGAAAGATTACTTTTACAACAAAGAGTATATAGGACTCTGTTTCTCAGCAGAAGATCTGTCCCTTTTGCAATTTGTTTTGAAAATTCATTATTAATGAATTATTAAAATTAATTAACTCATAATGTAAAATCTTATTTGATCTCTGGTAAAAATTGGAATGTCTGTCAGAAATAGGCAAAATCTTTACAAGATATAGCTTATGTCATGGAAAAAGCCATTCTGAGTGCATGACCCCTAACATTTGGATCCCGGTGCGATTTGTCTAGGTAAGGAAGGAAATGCCTTACAGAAAACCCAGTCCCTTCTATCCCATCCCAAAATCCCAAATTCATTAGTCACACATGCAATTGCCTCAGAGACTGCACATTATTACTTCGCCAAATGCAAGGACATACCTTACTATGACAGATTTATGCAAATGTATTTTGACATCTTTCTGTGAAAATCAAGACATACATAGAAAGTCATACAATTTATGTAAAGGGAGAAAATAAAATTTACCTTCATTACTTGGGACATATAACTTAGCATCCTTACAGAGTGTGTCATTATATGCAGAATTATTGAGGACACATTTGTATTTTAAATTGCCCATAAAAAGCTGAAGGCCTATTAGAGCAAATATACTCAAGCAAAAAACAGTCAAGATCAACACATCCGTAAGTTTCTTAACAGATTCAACAAGTGAATTTACGATGACCTTCAGACCTAGAAAAATAAGATCCAATAATACGCAGAATCAGAAGAGGAATGCAGCAGTATTCCCATACGACAATGTACCACAGTTGCAAGCATGTTAAGAACAATCAGCGTAAATAGTTTTGCAACTTCACAACATTAAACAAGGTAACATAAAATCTATGAGTAATTTTACTTTAATTTCCTAATCATAATTTATTTGACTTTTACTTCCTTCTAAAATTGATCTTGCATAGTTGAAAATTCTAATTTAAGATGACATCTAAGCAAACTCTGAAGAGTTTTAAAGAACACGGACAAATTTTCGTGCATGGTGAAGCAGGTACTTCACAATTTGCTGAATAGACATTTCAATAAAGAATACCTTGTGCCAACCTCAGGGCATTCTATCTTAGAAGATAATAATTTACAAGCTCACTAATTTAAAAAGAAAAGAACATTTTTGACATAGGGATGGTAAAAGGGGTGATATATAAACTGAAGACCAACACTCAGGCAGAATAACTGAATTTGACATATGACATAGGTAGTGATATCCAGAATTCTTCTAACAGATGCTTTTCAGGGATTCAGTGTGTACACTGAGAATAAGGGCTACCCATACAGTTCAAAAACCTCTTTATCATTTGTTACAGACAATGGCAAAATACTGTTTATTATACAAAGCTTTTATGAGATATTTGTGATTCAGTGCCTATACATACATGCATTATGTTTTAGATTCAGTTTTAATTTTTTTATTCTCTCCATCCAGGCAACTGGAAGGAGAAGCTAATAGATCAGTGCATTTTTTGCAATTCTGAAAGTACAGCAGTCCCACCCGTAAATACAACACTATATGGATATGTTACATTAAATCAATGCAGAACAGTCTCACTGTCAGTAAAAATAATGAAAGGGTGCAGTGAGAGTTTATAAAAACAAAATCTTAATATTTGTTCCTTATCTTTTATTTTATCATTTGATGTTCAGGCAGAAAAGGTTGCTTTTACTGGTTGTAGGAATTTTACTGCCTAAATGTCCGTTTTCATAAGGAGAAAAATAGAATTAATCTCTGTTCTCCATGGTGAATATGAAAAGTGTTGACAGATGATTTTGATATTAAAAATTAAGCACTCCTATTATAATTTCAAAGCAAAATCAAAAATATATTTGCAGTAACATGGAAGTGACACAGGAAGACAGTTAATACTATATTATGGCTATGGGATATATAGGCTTTTTTTTAAGATTTTCAAATGAGTTTCTAAAGTTAGATTCTAAAATCCATACCTTGGTATCTAAATTAATGGCATGGCTTACAAAAATACCAAAAATCTGGCCAGCATACCCAACCACTTAAATATGTGAAATAGGGTTGATGAAAGAATTATGCTTAATGCAGCTAGTGGCTGCRGTCAGTAAACAAAGTTCTGAAATACTGCGAAGCCAGGATTCTAGGAAATAAACCATAGAAGCTTAAGCCAACAATGTGAAACCAGAAATATGTTGGAATACCACTCATGATGTGAAGACAAGGTATTGGATAGTGTACACTGCTCAAGAAAGACAGGTAAAAAGACAAGGGCACTGGGGTAAGTAACACTGAACACGAGTAATGGAATAGAAAAAGCAAAAAGAATACAAACATGTGCTTGAGTCAAAATAATTTTGATGAAGAATGGTAAAAAAGATTCTGTTAGGATGCTGCTGAAAGTAACTACAGACCGCAAAACAGGGTCATAACTTGGGATTCTGTTACACCCACAAAAAGTGACAAGACACTTGAACACAAGAACAGGAAAAATATTAGAGAGAGCATACTGCTGAAGCTGAGAGAAAATTAGTAAGGCATGTTTCTCCTTACCTGGTATTACTGAAATAGCTTTCAAAGTCCTCAATACTCTGAAAGTCCGAAGAGCTGAAACATTGCCCAATGATGTACAGATACTAATATACCTATAAAATTAAACCACCATATAACTGAATGACAAAGATTGAACTTTTCAGAGCATATGCATATAGAGCATATGGTAGCAGACTAGTTACAGAAGAGAAACAGGTCAAACATTCATCCAGAGGTAGATATCTGAAGTTAGGAATCTAAGTCCATTTCTAGGAATTGATATAAAACACTGGGGCCTTTGCATAGTGCTTCTGAAAAGAAACAAAGGAAGTTTTACTTAGTGTGGATGTGGATGCTTAATGTTTTAAAGCATTTATCCATCAAAATATCTTGATATAAAACTTTCAATGTCATAACCATGTCCTTTCAACCTCGAGCTGATCAGATTCAGAACACTACATAAAGTATATATTGTATCTTATAAAACTATAGAATATATAGTTTAGGGGTACAGAGTTGAGCAAAACTGGTTTACAATACATTAATTCTGGACCACATGGTGATCTTTTTAACTTTTATTTAACAGTCAGTTAAGAACTTGAATATTGAAAGTAGTTTCAATCTGTTTCAACTAATTGAAACTTTCAGAAAATGAGGATTTTAAGAGTTGCATGTTCTATACAAAACCTTACCTATAATTGGTTACTCCTACTTTTATAAGACTTCCTCCAAGTGAGAATGGAAATTAATTGTGACTTTTTCTATAAGATCATAAATGGTAACAGAATTTCTTAAAGTAAGAAGTTTCAATAACAGAATCATAAAAAACATTGGTTGGAAGGGACCTCTGGAGGTCATTTAGGCAACTTCCCATTTAAAGTGCAACTTTCATCAGCAATAGCTCACACCACTATGGCTTTGTCTAGCTTGTAGGATTAAATAATCATAAAGTACTTAAAGTAAAAACTGTGCCGTTGAATTAACTTCCAAATACATTTATTTGTAGCATGATAGGACCCCAAAACCTTGAAGCAGATACCGTATTGCAAAGCACTTACACCTGTCTTGAAAACAAATGAATTAGAAGTATGGGTAGGGAAGTGGGAAGGTAAAATGAAGTAGCTTATATTGCTGTTGGACTACTTGAGAGTTACTGATGATTAACAACGGGTTCATTTCTTCAGTGTAAATTCCTTAGTGGATTACAGATTACCCATAAGAATACTTTGTTCACATACATAGGTATATATGTAGTAGGATCTGAGTATACTACAGTACTGAAACTGAATTGCACAATGATGTCTTAAAGTATGAGCACCAAAAGACATCTGAAGGCTTCCAAACTCTAAAGCATTTTGTAAAATCAGTTTTTGACACAGAAGATAGACAAGCTGACAGGGGAAGCACTCTGTTGGACTTGTTACTCACAAATAAGGAAGAACCAGTCAGGGATATGACAACTGATGGCAACTTTTGTTATAGAGACCATGAGAAAGTGGAGTTTAGGACCCTGAGAGAAGTAAGCAAGATGAAYAGCAGAATTAAAATCCTGGGTTTCAGGACAGCAGAATTCAATGTGTTCAAGGATCTTCTTGGCAGGACAGGAGACAGCTTTGCAGAAAAGGACCTGGGGGTCAGGGTGGACAAGTTGAACATGATTACACTGAGCATCCTTCCAACAAAGAAGGCCTACCACACATTGGGCTGTTTTATCATGAGTCCACCCTAYACGTTGAGGGAAGTGATTCTTTCCTTCTGTTCATCACTTGTGAAATTTAATCTGGAGTACTGTGTCCAGCTTTGGCCTCCCAAGTCAAAGAAAGACATTGACATACTGAAGGAAGTCCAGCCAGGGATGTAAGAAAGTCAGTAAGACAATGAGATGGTAAAATGGTTAGGCTGATAGAGCTGGGTTTGCTGAGTCTGAAGAAGAGAAGGCTAAGGGATGTGGGAGCAGGAAACATATTGCTGTCTTCAGCTGCCTAATGTAAAAATTTAGAGAAGGTGTAGCCAAACTGTTCTTAGAAGCCCACAATGAAAGGATGAGAGGCAGCAGATATAAGTTAAGTTGCAACAAGAGACATTCCAGTTAGATACTTCTGGGGAAAATCCCAGTGAGGGTGGATAAATATTGGAAYAGATTGCCCAGAAAGGCTGTTGAATCTCCATCAATGGAGAAATGCTGAACCTGAGTGGACAAGGTCCTAAGCAACCTAACCTAAATTGGCCCTGCTTTGAGTTGAACCACATGATCTCCAGAGGTCCCTTTTAACCTAACAAATTAGAACAAGGCAATTCTTCAAATGGAGGATATTCAGAAATGCTAGATGGCAGGGATTTGTTTTGAAACCTCTGAGACTTGGCTTTGAGTGAACCTGTATGCTGCTGTAAGCAAGCTTATGTTGCTTTCAAGATTCTCATTCTGTATTTGGGATGCAAATTCTGACTTTCTTCCTTACTTCTTGTCTACCTCTCAGATATTTGAAAGAAGGAGCTAGCTTACTCTCATATGAACTTAAAAATGACCAAAGTGAGACATAGCAATGATCCATCTGGCCTATTACCCTGTCTTCAAGAATGACCTATAACAGATGCTTACAGAAGAGTTTAAAGTGAAGGTAATCATACAGTGATACTTCTCATATTTCCTTCCAGCAAATTTACATCTCAGAGACTTCCTGAACATGATGTAGTGTCTTTGTGTTAAAAGTAATCTTTAATGTATTTTCATCCATGATTTTTGTCCAGAAACCTTCCGAATAAAAATAAGCTGTTTGCATCCACAATGGGAATCTCCTATAGGAATTCTCACAGTGTGAAAAACTACACCCTTTTCTTTGTTTTGATTCTGTTATTAGACAACTTCATTCGGTGCCTTTAGCTCTAGACCTAAGGGGGAGGAAAAAAAAAAAAAAAGATTTACTCTCTTTTTGTCTCTGTGCCACACACTTTTACCATTTTCTGTTCTATTTCCTCATGAGAGAGTTCTACTTATATAGTTTCTCATCACGTGGAACACAAGATATACATCTAACCATCTTCGTTACTCTTCTCTGCATCTACAGGAGCAAAACTACATACAGTCCTGAAGAAAAGGACACACCAGATTTCTACAGTGAAATAAGTATGTGTTCTGCTTTGTTCTTTATTTTTTACCCATAAGGTCCTAATTTTATATTTGCTTCTCTGACCATTATTGCACACTTAGCTGGTGTTTTCACAAGATTATCCATTTTAACTGCAAAATCTTTTTTCCAACAGGTAATAGCTATTTCGGAGCCCATAACTGTGTATGTAAAGCGATGTCTGTTTTTCCTTAAGTATCACTTCACATTCTTGGAATTTCATTGGTTGTTTATCACCACATCACTCAACACCTTGCAGCTCTCTTTGGATCCTTCTCAAATGAGTTTCATTTGACCCATAGTGCAGCAGCTACGAGAACACAAAGAGGCATGCTTGGTTTTGGCTGTCTATGCAGGCACCTCTTAACAAAAATTAAATATATAGTAAATTAAGAACAACCAAACAGCTCTATCAACTGTAACAATGCATACATGGAGAAATTCAGCAAATGAAAGCTAACTCAAAGAGACRGCCTTTGCATTTAAGTCTTGTTTTAAGGTCCATCGTTATTTTTCTCTCTTCAGACAGCAGATATGCAAAGGTACAGTGATTCAAATGCAACTCTTAACCAGGTGGGATGCCAACCACTGTTAAAAAAAAAAACTTCAGCAGTATCAGAAAGTATTTTATTTACATGTTTTCCCTTGAGGAGGGAAAAAGGAACAACTGAGTTTTACTTACGTCACAATAATGACAAAAAAATCCAAGCAGTTCCATGGATCTCGAAGAAATGTAAATTCATCCCAAACAAATCCTCTTGCTAATACTTTTATCAGTATTTCACCAGTATAAATGGCAGTAAACAGATGTCTGAGACAGAAAGCATATATGAAAGTGATAGAAATAAAAATATTAATGTGATTGAGTTCAGACACATTCCACCTTTTCTATTATTTACTCACTGCACGGAGATGAAGGGAGATAGTGCAAAGTACAGTTGGACAGGATATGTATATATTGCTTTCAGAAACATCATGGGTGTAAGAGGATGCTTTCATGAATTTTAATAGGGTTTCCGTGTACAATTTTAGTAGCAAGATGTTCACATCAGTATAACATATCTGGATGAAGAATAGCTCACATTTCCTTATGAAAAGTTTTAAAAGATTGCATTTATGTTCTAAAGCACACTGAAAATTTTCAAAAACTTCAACATTCTGGCAAAGCAGTAACAGCATAGGGTTTTTTTTATTTATAGCCTGAAAGGATTTCACATTTTATATATTTAGTCTGATGAGTACTGTATAACCAAAAGAAATCCTGCATAAACAAAGCTATCATTATCCCTGTGCTTATCCCAAAATATGAGGAGTAAAATTATGACACCTCTGGTGCCACAGCAAATTTTCAAGATTTAATTCCAGAACATTAACTAAAGTTACACAGGACAAGGTGCATTATTACAGAAGGTAACATGACATTTTAAATAGATGGCTTCCTAGTGCAAAGAACAGAACTGGGCTGTCCCCAGAAAACAGCAAGAGGGGACGTAATGAATATTTGCCTCTTTAAACTTTTTGCATGAGCTGGCCATAACAGACATTCAGGTTATTCCCTTAGTATGAGATATATTCAAAATTAGAATCCTGCTTCACAGCCTCTCCAAAAAGCTTAATCTTTAAAAGGAAAAATGGGGTCGTCTTCTGTTACACCAGATGGTAACGTTAGTCAACTCAGGGAAAAGGGAAAATAGTGCACTTCTCTAAGAAAAGACATTGAAGCTCCACAGAAAGACTGGATTATACAACCATAAATCCAAATCTTCCTCACAGGTCTCTGAGTTTTTTCAAGCCCCAGAGTTAGACAGTCACATTATTTAATGTTTCAGTCCAGTATACTAGTCTCCTTGAAGAAAAAGTGAATAAATGGCAATTGAGATACTTACTCAGCCCAGTTGAGCCCTGCTGGAAGGTTAGGTGCAATTAAAGAAGCACAATTGAGTACCACAGTACATGTAATAAACACAACAAAGAATGTGAATAATAAGTTAAGGAAAATGCACTCTATTTTAAAACAATAAAGTTCAGAAAACCTGCTAATTTACACACACACACAAAAATACACATATTTAAATAATTGCTTTTCTGGTTTTGAATATGCCCAGGATTCCTCACGTTCCTTCCTAAGAAACTGATGTCAGATCAGATTTCTGCTCAGCTCAGTTAAGTTAATGATTAAAAAAAAATAACAATGAATGATCCCTATGTGAAGATGGTTTGGGAAGATGGGTATTAGTGGGAGATTCAGGTGGACAAAATAGATTGGACAGAAGAGATGAGAATCAAGCAAATTTGAGAGCCCTCAGCTGTCTAGTGCCATTTGAAACTTTAGAAACCTGTTTTTTCCAAGCAGAAACATGGAATAAACACAGTGAAAAAAAACATAATCCCATTGTTTTTAAGAAAATCTAGGAAAAACAGATGAAAAAGATAGGTTAATTATCAGTAAACAGTGTTCTTTGAAATTGGTAGTCCACATCTACATTCTAACAGTGAGATGCTCACGTGCTGCCACGAGTTCAGAAAGTTTTCCCTTGCAACACCTGTAGGAGAGGGCTCTAATGCAGAATCACACCCAGAGAAGAGGAGAAAGTGGGTAGGGCATGAATGTGGGTGACACATCTAGAAGAACAGTAGTTGCTCTTCTTAGTGGTCTAACCTTTCATTCTTAAGTAAATCCAAATGCAGATCCTAGCTGTAGATGACTCTAGGCCATTTTCTTCCTGCCATACAGAAGTGTCTCAAAGTCCCATCACACAAACAACATAAAAGGGGCAGGCCATAAGGACCTGAGTTTCCTTCACCTTTCTGGATACAGTGACAGTTAATAGAAATGACGCTGTCACAGACGAAGGGAAAACAGGCCAAACATTTAGATGAATGGTGAAAAGGAAGTGGAGGATGACATTCCACAAGACCCTCCTGGGCTGGGGAAACTCTTAAGGYTGATTTGAAGAAGAAAAGGAACAAGGTAGACACCTCACCAAAGTCTGTAACTGGCCAGTTCCAAAAGTGACTACACAGGAGGGGGGATGTAGCAGAGGGAGGAATGGGGAGGTCTTTGAGGATGCTAAAGCTGGAATCCAGCAAAGAAGCAACAGACTCCATTGCTGGAGAAAGTTTTCACTGTGTTTGAGTAAGACAGAATCTTACTTAGTCTAGAGTTCAATATTCCATTCACACCCCTTCTTGAGGCTTAAATAAGTAGCTGTGGTGACCCTTCATAGACATGTGGCTCCTTCCACAGCAGTAGAAGYATCTGAAATGAGGCTTAGAAAATTAAACATAACCCTCATGGTTGTCAAAAGGAGGCATCTGATGAAAGCATCAGAATCTTCAAGGAGTGGAATAAGCTTGTGATGCATGCAGTGAGAAAGGGCAAAGCACTTGAGCAGTCCAGTTCACAAGGATACTTGAGAAGAATGCCGAATACCGAGACAGGAAGGGAGAGACAATGCACCCTTTACCAGCATTGCAAAAGAAAACTTTCTTGTTGTATGTGGCAGGTCATGAGAACGTACCTAAGAAAAAACATCCTTTTATGAAAGTTCAATCTTTACCTAATAAAAACGGATTGTTTTTAAACAAACAATGGCCTTAATGTTAGTGATAATTTTGAATTGAATAGCAAATGTTGCCGTTTCTAACAGCATGAGTATGCATTCAAAATCAACCAGAATCTCCTTCTAATTCCTTTCCTTATTAGAGGATCTATTTCTACAAATTAATAAACCCAAATGAAAAGAGATATTTAAGAGCAGAAACCACTGAGCATACAGTTTTGCACCCACAAAAGTAACTCTTGCATTTTTACATCCTTTAGGTCTATGCTGATACATTTGGAAAAATATAAAAAAAGGAAGCCTTCAGAGCTGTCCAAATTTGAGTTTGAAATACCTTTCTTAGGCTAACACCAGAATCTTTCATCAAAGCACTGCTGTCATTCACTTTTCTAATGTTTTTAATTCCCTAGGGATTCTTTGTTCTTTTTTTTAATTATTATTATTAAAAATGTACRCTTCCCACCACAGTAGAGATTTATAAAAAGTTCTGGAAAGGGCTAAAATATCATACAGGAGCTGCTAAATGTTGTTTTGTAACAATATCACCAAACCTGTTTAAATATGATCATTTTAACATATTTACTTGTAGCAACCACATGTAAATATCCTTGCTGTTATAAAACAAGATTCAATATATCTTTTTAAAAGTCTCTCAATATCATAGCCACATGAGCTTACCTTTAGCTTAGCAGGAACAGAGGAACAAAATGACAGAAAATAGTACAGTATATTTTAAAATTTAAATGATGGAAACCAATAAAAGGATATGAATGGACCAGAATTTTAATTGCTGCTTTTCTCACTGGATTAAAAGGACCAAGTATAAACAGAGCAGGCATAGCACTAAACCGGAAAATAGTCCTCCTTTCATTTAGCACCATGAAAGTCTATGAACAAAAGATTCATAGTATATGAAATATTTTCACGAAACAAAAATTTTCCCCCAAATTAAGCAGTAACTTTTAAAAATCTTCACCTAGAACTATATCTAACTGTGTCTACGAGTATAGCTTTCTTGCATCCCTTGCATCCTTACCTGGAGCTGAGACCTAATGATTACTACATATTGAATGAAACACACCAGCTACACGTAAGTTTGCATTTTCTGTGAGGAGGAAGTAGGAACAGGTAGTGAGTACTAGGCAAATGCTCAYATTCACTTGGTCAAAGTAATTAAGGATACTGTTTTGGGACTATAATACTGGTGTCAATCATACTTAGAGGTATCTTACTCTTGGATCATTTCATAGGCTATGAAAGATTATTTAAAAAGTTAATACTATTCCAAAACTGCCAGAATCCAGTCCGGTCAAAGTAGGAATTTTCATTTTGAAACATCTCTAAACTATCAASTAACTCTGTAAATTCCAAGTAAGCTATCCTAAGGTTCATTACTGCCCAGTACTGTTGCCAGATGAAGTAAAAACGAAATCTCTTAAATTAAAAACAGTGTTCACTAACATTTATGAAAATGCCTTCAACTGAATTAGCCTTAGTTTCTCTTCTCTTCATCAAGACCACCACCCTAATAAATGTGGAAAAAAAAGGATTATATTTCATTAACTTTTGGTGGCATATAAAAAATGGACYGGATGGAACCTTCCACTTTTCAGCTCAAGTCTGCTTCAGTAGTAAGCAATCATATAATAGAAGCTTAATCCCCAAAGGATTCCTAAAGCATTTACTTCACACACTCCCATAGACAACATAACACAAAAAAACCTTTGTAATAGCATGGGATATACCCCATATAAATACTGTACAATAAGCAAAGCTGATGAGACATTGTCAAATAATATAAAATTAATTTACTCTTCTAAGGAAAATTTATCTTTTTATTACACAGAGCACTGGAAATATTTCAAATATGTGTCTCCTAATTTGTAATTCAGCAAAAGTATCGGCACTTTGCCAGCAATTCCATGTGACCTACTGTTTGACAGGCACTGTTTATACTACAGTGAGTTCAGCTCCACARACTTCATAGAGAGAGCTGCTCTAAATAACAAAGCATTAGTTACCTCAGAGTATGTTTTTCATAAAAGTGTATCATATTTTCATAATTAAAAATGCTTGTAGAGTGGAATTTAAAATACCTTTTCATTATAAAATATGGAGTATACCTTAGCACTCCTAACTTAGCAAATGCTAGTAATGTTCTAAGATCTGTCTAGAGAAGAATCAAAACCCACAATCCTCTGCATACAGCTATTTTTATCTTAAGACTTTAGCGTAAAAAAAATAAATAAATAAAAAACACTTTTGAAGGCTTTAACCTTGTGGTCACTGTAGTATGGATCAAAATCTTCCAGGGGTTCCCCAATGAGCTCTTCAGGAAGAGCCCCATAGAGAGAGGGCAGTTTTTTGCATATTTTCAGATCCAGCTGGGGATTAAGTTTATCTTCTTCAACTTGTTGATTCTCCTCCTTATTTTTATTTTGCCTGTTTTTTCTCTCAGCAATTCTTTTCTCAATTGCTGCCAAGGACTCAGGAGTGAAACGTCGAAAGCTGTTAATTTCTGATGACCAAAGCAAGGAATCCATTTTTCCTTCTATACATTTAATTCCAGAGCTAGAAATAACTTACAAGAGAAAGTTATCAATAACTAAAAGGTAACAGAAATAATACATCACGAAGACTAATACTTATTAGAAAAATTATTTCTGCCTCCTGTCGAGCCCTGTATAAAAATAAAGTAAAACCATCTAGAACCGCATTTATTTAGGAGAAAGGGTAATCCAAAACAACACTCACAAAGATTAACTACAATTGATTCTGGATTCCTCTTGTACAAGCCAGGCTGCAGAAGAGAGGCTTTTTCCTTCCTTCTTCCACTAGGAAGATACATCTGTATCAGAACCCTGAAAATCACCCATCGTTTCTCTCTGTAGCAACTTACAGTATTAGCAGTCTTGCAGCTTAGTTACTGTTCTTTTTGCAAGCAAAAGTTAGTTCCGTATCTACCATCCCTCTTTCTTACATGGGATCACAGAATAGTTTAATTGCAAGGGACCCTGAAAGGCCATTTGATCCAACCCCTCGCTCAAAGCAAGGCCGACTTTGAAGTTGTCAGGTTGCTCAGGGCCTTGTCCAGTAGAGTTTTGAACATCTCCAAGGAGATATTCCTGGTCCAAAGTAAAAACCGTACAATGAATGCCAGGTCTTTCCCTCACCAGTCTTGAGCTTCGCTCTCCTCAGGTTCTACTGTTTTGTTGGTCATGTGTGTGCTTTGCTCTTGCTGTTTTCAAACTACACTCTTAACCCTTTCCCTTTGCCACTTACACTCATGGCTGAAAAATACTCTGCTCAAGAGGCTTTTTTATAACTTTGTCGAGTAGCAGACTGAGAATGTGCCCACAACTGAGGCTATACCATATCTGGTTTGATTAAAAAGTGTTTGTATTCTTTTTTATTCATTAACATTAAAAATAAACTGCATCACAAACACCTATAAATTTGCAAGGTCAGAAGGAACTAGATGCATATTGGGGGAAAAAATCTGAGCTTCAAATATGCCCCCAGATTTCTTGAAGATTTGTTGAAATTCATTTAACTTGACATGACTTACCATGAGCGTACGAAAGCTAATATGCATCACACTAGGAAGCACAGCGTGTTCCTTGATACTATTTCACTGCCACTTTTCTGACAAGTCCTGCATACTTTTACACCAAGACTTGATTAAGAGTCATTTAGTACACAGTTTCTCAAAAAATTAAAATAACACCAGTGATAGAACCGAGATAGCTGCTATGCTTAATTCTACCCAAGATCTACCCTTCTCTGTGTGCTTAGAAAAGCCAGGAACCTGCATTTCCTCAGAACAACTTCATACTAGGAGATGATTTGACCACTGATCAGCACTCATAAAGTTCCTTACCCACTAACAGATATGCAGTGTTCAAATAATGTAATGACACCATAAAAAGACTATAGCAAACGCAACAACCAAGTCTGGTATTACCTTCCTCACAAATGCATGTCAATAGGAAGATGAGTCTCTCCCAGGAGTCTCTCCTAGAATTTCACAGGTGATTTAGTGCTTTGTGGGTCTGCAGTAGAGTGTCTTGTGTTTCTGGAAGTCCTGGTTATTTTAGTTTGCTTGATAACTGTTCTTTTCCACCCATTAGAGGAAATAAATTGCATTGCTATTAACTACCCTGATTTTAATCAGGTCTTTGACATGTTTATTCATGC
The DNA here is from genome assembly GCF_003343035.1 of Apteryx rowi. Lineage (NCBI taxonomy): Eukaryota > Metazoa > Chordata > Aves > Apterygiformes > Apterygidae > Apteryx > Apteryx rowi. Next base: position 613,549 of record NW_020451216.1, on the reverse strand, counting down.
TGACAGGTGTGGGTGTGACTGAAAACAGAGTTCTGCCCCCTCCTTACCAGCCTAGCAAAAGGTAGGTATGATGAAACAGCTTCACCTTATCACATATTCACAAATACTGCACTGATCTGTGGAGTTAGCAGGGTACCTGCAACAGTTTATTTTCAGTTATTCTACCTGAGCTGAAACCACTGAGAGAGGGGTATGGTGGCAAGATAATAACAAGCACTGAAACCCTGCAAGTGACTTAAGGCAAATCATTGTAAGTATTCAGTTACTAATTACTTCTGGCCCAAATTACCCACATTACTTGGCGATGATAGCGATTTATATGGCTGCAATTTTCATCCACAAAAAGGTGAAGAAGACTGACCCATTAGAGGATGAGTCACCCTTTGTGACTAATGTTAAATCCAAATACTCCCATCTGCAAAACACTGTTACTCACCAGCTGGTCTTTAAAACACTCTGTGTTTTTGATTGCCCTAAGTCCGGCTGTGCAGCTTCAGTTTAGTGAGCTCAAGCAGGCACCATGATAGAGAATCAATACTGCCTTGTAGTTGTAGGTCTCTTCTCTAAATGTTAGATACTTTTCTYTAAAAAAAGAGTATGTGACTGACTGAAGCCAGAGTGATTTTGCAATGATTTGCTCCCCACACCCCGGGACTTTAYGAGCAGGACCAAATCTGACCAGGGACCACAATTCAGAGATCAAAATTTACCATGCTAACAAACTGAAAGTGTATAATCAAAAAAATGTTATTTTGCAAAACCACATAGACCACTTCCATTGGAAAGCTCAAAAGATAAAGTGAAAAATCAATGTGTTCTCTTTCTTTTTTCAATTTTTATAATTCAGATTAATTTTATCCTCAAAGAGGTTTTAGGAAGAACAAAGAGACAGAGGTTTTTGATAACCGCATTAAGTGAAGTAAATGAAGCAAAGCAAATGTTTACAGTTAATACCAACATTGTTTGAGTATTAAATAAGGATTCAGGGACTGGATTTAAAAAAACTGAAGACTGAACCTGTCAAAAACAGTGATCACGAGTAAACAATACACATTCCCTTCAGCAGTGTCTGGAAGTCATAATTGGACAAATGCTCATGGATAACGTGAGAGGATTTCTTCAGAAGACCTGAAACACCATGCTTACTTTGGCATGGAACAACACACTTTGTCCTTTCATCAACTACCAAACATTTATAGATTGTGAATTAGGTCAGGTAAAAGCAAGCTAAGAAGACCTGTGATTGAAAAAAATCCTTAGGATAGAGATGACTAAAAATACAGGCTAATGTGCAGATCTGTTAATTCCTAATACAAGATAAATAAGTAATTTCCATTTTAATTAAGAAATGGAAATCCTATGACAGGTTTTGATACCCTGGTCCTATAGATAATGGTCCAGCAATAACTGACATAAATGCACTTGTGGGACTTTCAGTTACTAAAGAACCACTCTCTACAGGATCAAAGATACAAAAAACTGTCACTGAACTCACATTTTTTTCTAAGTAGAAATTACTTATTTTTCTCATCTTAGGAAGAACTGAAATCAAGGTACACAGACAGTCATGGTTTTAGGTTCATCTAACTGGCTTAGGGCACTTTGGGTACTGTAAAAACATCAAGCATCCTTTTATGTCAAAAACAAGAGTTCCAGATATACTGATGCAACTTCCCTAACAAATGATCTACAGTAGTAGAAAGAGATAACAAGAAGTCATTAAATAAAACAGATACACAGGCAGAAAACACAGACCTTAGCAATTACAATACAATTATCTATAAAAAATTCTTAAGAAAAAAGCAGGACAATTTTCTCCATAATAGCAAAGCACTGCCAAAAAAAGAATCCATTAATACAATGTTTCACAAACACAAATTACAAAATGCTCATTTAGATGATGACTAATCACTAGAGATAATAACTAACCAATTTAGACATTTAGAATGAAAAAAAAATACAAGTTCAAGCTTTACATGCAGCTCCTTAATTTGGTTTCATCTATGTGAAATTCAGAACTCCTTTCAACTCTCTAAAGGTATGAAAAGTTCCTTTTATATGTGGTAATGTATTAGCAATAATTGACCAATAATATTCAACAGTTCATAAGAGAGGAGTTTAAATTAATAGAACTACAAAACACATTCAAAGTCAGCAAGGGGTGTTTTTTGACGGGAAGGCATCCCCCACGGATACAATAGGAAAACTGGTAGAAATATGAAWAGAAAAATGCCCTTATTTTGCATTTCAATTTAGTTCTATCATGTATAATTTAGTTCTGAATCTCAAATCATTTCTCTTCACTCATTCAATCTCTCCTGTGAGCATTTGGATTTGAAGAAATAAAGGGTAAACTGGAACTATGTATTTAGTTTGTTTTTAATATGTATTTAGTAAATTATTTCACAAGGAACACAGAATAAAATGCCTCCCTGTGGCAGGATTTTGTTAGAAAGCACAAAATCAAATAATAATATGCTTAAACATAGGTCAAGAAGCACCTTAAAATGATTAAACAAAAAATGAGTAAACACATCGCAGTACTTACCCTGAGAGCCACCACCACAGGACTGGAATTATTAAAACTTGTGTTCTAGCCAGAGCCCTGTTCATTTTTCAGTACTCATCCTCAGTATTTTCAAAAAACTTGTTTTGACCACACTATATATTTTTCCAATCTCATTTTGAGGGAAAAAGTGTAAAATCAAATTTTAGTAAATCTTCCACACAGTTCAGACAACCATATGAACAAAACATCCAAACCCAAATATTTCAAGTAGTTCATCAAAGAGTACTTACCCAAACTCAKCTGTATGCGTCACATACTATTTTGGTTCATATCACAAAATTGCCCTTCCAGCTCTATGGATGAAATCAGTAGTKTTTTTAGTACCTTAATGAAATACAAATTCATATTAAGACACAGGCCAGATGTGCAGAAGCAAAAGGATGTTACATCCATAGATTCAGGCTGTAGATAAAGACATCTAAATTGAGGTTCTACATGTGAGCAAGGCATTTTAACTCCCACTATAGTCAGTGGATATCTAGTGGCAAATACRGACATTCAAAGCTGTAGAGCTATTCCAGAGGACCAAAGCAAGACAGCTACTTTAGAATGACCTAAAACTCCATTGATAATATTAACTAAATCTCCACTGACCGTAATGGGAGATTAAACACCCAGATCGTGCACAGACAGCTGCATTTAGGCACCTWAACATAGATGTCCATCTTGCACTGAATCATTCCACAGCTGACAAAACTCCCCTTTCTGTTAAGCAGACATCTCTCACAGTCTAGATTCACCTTTCCATATAACACACAAGAGCAGAACGGGATGTCAGAAAAATAAACTATTTGCTAAATAAACAAATAGCTAATCTATTTCAGATTTCAAACTTTACMTTTAATCAATTGACCATACTCAAGAAGAAACACTGGCCTGAAAACTCTGATCTGAATGTTACAAACATCTCCAAATGCATCATCAGCTTTACACTTGGGTGCACTAGGCATATATACTGTAATGAATGCCCGTTATTTAAAAAAAAAGATTATATTCCATAAAAGATGATTAAAAAAAATCAAAATGCCATTTTATATGCAGCTCAAAATACTTTTGAAAGAGATGAGCTTCAAGCAAAAAAGAGAAAAATGAGAAAACAGCTCACAGCAACACTTTATAAAATAGGCTAAGAATTCTCTCTTGTTTTTGTACAATAGGTCACAGAAAAAAAGCCTCCTACCCAATTTCAATAAAGAGAAAAAATTTTTTGCTCTATGATCGCTGATTTCTTCTGTCTGACTACCAGTAATTATCAACAGAATTAACTGATTGATTTTAGTCCTTTCTAGAAGCAAACTGGGAAGTACATCGCATTTCTTGTAGTACTGTTATTTCTAAAATACACGGTCATTTCCACCTAACACCTTTTCCCCCACTCTCTCCCACCCCCTGTGCCCATGAAAACTTTGTGTATGGATAAAAATCCATCTCTCTTTTTTTGAGACCTAAAATAAAAAGTTACTCAGAACATCATTTTGTTATTAGAAAATCTATTCACATATTAGATCCAATTTTGGAAATGGACACAACAGACTACAGTATACAGTACTTAAACGTTCCCACAAAATCACTCACCAACATTTCTGAGAGACAAACATTCCCAATTTGTGCAGGTAACCAAATTTTACTATCTGAAGATAATTACAGCTCAGACTAGATATCCCTAAAGTCAATTTGAGGACTGCAGTACATCGGCCAATAAGCTTCATATACCAAACAAACAAAACAAACAGCAGTCAGAAATTAATGAGAGAAATACTAACCTTTAGAAAAAAGTTATTCTGCCGCATGTAAAATGAATAGCTGCATATTTACAGGAATATAGCGATTCTACATTAAAAACACATCTTATATACATTCTAACTATACCTAAAATAAAACCAGACAAGACCKAKARGCATATGTGCATATATTTTATACATATATGTACATGCACAAATATCCCTGAATATTTTGAATATATGCAGATTTAAAYAAACRAATTCAGTAATGGAGATTCCTCATAGTATACAAGTATTTAGCCACAACAAAATACAACGTTCCCTTCTAAACAGAAACTGATTTCACACTGATCTCATAAGCTAATTTCTGCTAACTCATATCTTCTAAGAGACGGAAAATCTTAATTTTCTTACCTTCACCATTACGTTCTGAAGAACATCCTTTTTACCTATCTAGCTCCCACTCGGAAAGTTTTCTTTTGTATTGGAATGCCTGGGGGAGGGATCAAGAGGGAGGAGTTTGGTTGTTCTTCTCCTGACTGCAATATATAGAAGTCAGAGATGTCACATTGCAATTAAAGAAAAAAATGAGGGGGTAATACATTTGAAGAATAATCATTTCAATATTACTCAATGATTTTACTTCTGCTGAAATGGTAGTGGCATTAAAAAGGGTAGTTTTGGTTCAGTTAGAAATATATATGTAGAAACACAAAAGCAAAAGCTGTCCTGCTTCACATTTTATTCTGAGGTTTTAACCAGCTAAACTTCCAAAATACATTAAATACTGGCACAAACTTTGCCCTTCATTAAAAGTTTTTGGTTAGAAATTGCAATCACATATTACTGTTTTCCTTCCTTAATTCCTATTTCTTATTATTCCCAGACCATGTATGCCCACTGTATTTTACACAAAAAAAAACTCAAAAAAGTCAAATATACTAACACATACAACATCTGAGCCCAAAATACATTCRATATTACATGTTGTCATAACTTCTATTACAAAATATAAGCCTTGTTGGAGCAAGATAAAAGCCACATTTTTCCTCATATTTGAAACTTTATAGGGTTTTGAAAATAGAAGTTGTGTATAAAACCTGCTAGCAACACACAWAGGATAGTAACAGGTATAAATTACTGGTAAACCATATAGCTACAAACTGTTACTTCTCTTACAGTTATTTCAACAGCATTCATTATCGTCCAAAAATTATTTTATTCTTTATTGGGTAGACTCAGGATCTTTCCTGACAGATGAGAGTTACATACCATGGATTTTGCTGGAAGAATCGTACTGAAGGAAGTATGTTGTCCTTAAAAGCTAGTCAGCCTTAATGCATGCAAACAGAAAAACAACTGCCATCAAACACTTTGTTTGATAGCTATCATCAYCAAAGGAAAAAACTAAAGATGGTTTTAAAGAAATAAAGACGCTAAGTGTTTTGTGTTGCAAGCAACAATAAGCCACTTTAACTTCAAGCGTAAATTATTTTTCCAGAAAGCAATAGTATGTTCTCAAGACAAGAGCAATTAAGAGAGTGGACTTTTAAATATCAGTAAATAAGCACTCTATAATGGCACTAAAGCTACTACCGTCAAAATCAGCCAAATTTATAATGCTACATCTGCTCATATCACTAACTACAAAAGAGATCCTTACCTGAGCATGGATTTTCTGCTGTTTCCTCTTCATCATTCTCATTCTGTAAAAAGGAGTAACGAAGGTGTAATGAAGACAAAACTCAGGCAAAGAGCTGCACTCCTGCCTTTTTCACAGACTGAAACATCTAAAAGCTGAAGAGAGGAGAGCGTGGAAAAATTAGGGTTTTTTTATCCATAGCTAATAAAAGCAAGCTTAGGATTTGCAGCTAAAAGCATAACATTTAGATAGCAACTGTTCTTGTGTTACTATTTGGAATTTAGTTCCAGCTATTAGGAAGGCAGTTTAAGTGGGGGGGAGGAGGGAGAGGCAGAAAACTAGCTTTAGAGAAAAACCATTGTTTTCTTCTCAGTATCCTGCATTATTCCTCAATATATGGAAAGAAAACAATAAGTTGAAGTTTAACAATAAAAAGATAATGTTCAGTACAGAAATAACTAAGTGCCTGTTCATTTAGTCGTCATGTACTTGACATAAATCCATCACTTCCATTAACTGTGAAGTGTAGCATTCTTCTTTTTCCTTTTTATTGCCAGAGCATAAGAAAAATATTTTTCCTTGTTAGCATTAGTACACTACCATTAGTCTAACRACCAGGAGTTTGCAGATGTCAAGAGCTGAAGAAACAAATTTTTGTACAATTAAATATATCTCGTGACTGTGCCACAGCTCTAAACACTAGATTCTACTTTAAATTTACTTTTCAGATAAATAYTGCTAATTAAAAGTCTCAAGGCATCTGAGACCTCTCCTTAGACCCACTGATCCTCAAATTCTCTCCAGCCTCCTCATCTGCCCATTTTGACCTACAAAAAGTATTCTATGGGGCAACCTTAGAAATCTGGTTCTCCACACTATCTTATATTCAGCGGGATAAGACAGGCAATGCTTGCCTCTGTTTTAGAGGGAGAAGGATTTATACAAGGTTTTTCTTCTCTCCCCTGCCTCCCCTTTTTGATTATAAAATAGTAAGTTGTCCAGTCACTATAAATCATTAGATGGGAGTGACATAAACTTTCATAGCCCAGATAGAAATATATTTGATCTCGCAGTAAGGAAGTGCGATCTATGAGAGGAAATGGAACTTAAATTTCAAACAAGGTTCATTATAATCTTCTGACATATCTGAAAATCTAATTCTGAAACGTATATACTGATCTATTCAACAGCCTCGCTATTTATTTTTCACACAATACCCCTACACAGATAGTTTTAATAAGTCTTTATTTTACAGATAGTGAGAAAAACATTAATCTTATCAAAACTCAAGTCAAAATCAGCATTACTTTAATGCTAAAAACATCTATTAGCTTCGTAACAGAAGGAAAATTACTCCACCTTGAGAAAGACATTCCTTTTTTTTTTCAAGAAATGGATCCTGCAAAACACAGTTATACCATACGTAACTAGATTGTGGCATCCATTGGTGAAGAAGTCTATTGAATCTGATATAAAATATCTTTTGTCTAGTTTAATTTAGGTTAAGATCTTCTCGGAGACAAATCATGGCTGCTAGCTACGGAGCTTCTTGCACCTTCTGATTCCACTCTCTGTCCATTAGTGAACACTGAGACAGTATGGTGATGCCCGTAATCCTCTCTAAGAGGACAGACAAAAAAAATCTAGATAGAAAACACTAGTTTCTCTAGGTAGGGATCTGATTTTCTCTTAAGACCTCAAAGCTGAGCACTGCCCTGGAACAACAGTGCTCAGTACCAATTTTCAGAAYGAGAACCACATGACTCCCTTGACTCTGCTTGTAACAGAATTATCACTGAATACAGCCAGGGRCAGCTGTTCTTCTTTTGGTGTAATGGCTCTTCAGCTGGCCATCATCCAAGCCATCCACATCACAGCAACAGAAGACGCCAAGATGATCACACAAACATGGTCCTCTCGATGACTATTTGCCAAGGCACTGATGTCAAATACAACAAAAAAATAAGTACACTTCCCAATCTATGTATAGAAAGTCTTTATGGGAAAAAGCTTGTGTGTTCCAAAGAAAGACAAGCTAATCCAAAATCATCTTGGTTATGTCTTTCAGATGAGTACCTTTGCAAAATGTATTGCTAAATAAAACAGTCACCAGATACAGCAATAGCTTCCACAGCAGCGGCCATTAAGAAGTGGAGACCTGACTTGATCACATCATACAAAACTACAGGAGAATCAGAGCTCTAATAATGGAGGGCTCTTCAATCCAATGAAGAAAGGAAAAGCTGGAAGTTAAACCTAGTAAAATGTGGTCCAAAAATAAGGAACCCATATTTAACAGTAAGGACAATTAATTGTGAATAGTTGTGGCCTTCTATTCTCAAATAAGCAAAAGTTTTAGTGTTTTTATCAGATTAGTCCTTCATTCTCTATTCCCCACCTGGCCCTGTATACATACCAACACAGTTTAAGAAGTGATGGTAGATTTTCATAGTACAATATTTCTCATTTATTACACTTATTTGGAGCGGTATAATAGTTATTAATTCTGATGCTTACAGTTCATAAATGATATTTGTGTACWTACTTGTTTATGTAATGGTGGCAGTTCATTGCTCAGCACTTCAGACTCTTCGGTAACGCAAGCAGACATCTTTGCATTGGATATACTTGCAATAGAAACATTATTTGCAGCCACAATTGCTCGGGTGGGGATTTCTGTTCACTACAGCTGCAGCTTCAGAGAATTTGTGATTCTCCATCTCATCCGTAACTTAAACCTGCAGATAGGGAGAGGTGTGCCCACAATTTGGGGAATACCATAAAACAGCTGATATATCACATTAAGTGCTATCTCTAAATAATGCACACAAGCTTATTACAATGTAAATACAAATGCATCCATCATGGGCTGAATAAATTCAACTACTGGCCAGGAGATTCAGGAACCCCCTTAGGTTCAAGACCTAAGTAATCAAGAGATGCCAGGAATGTCTGCCATAAAACATCATATCCACGGAACAAGAGTGATGTGGAATAAAGACATGGCAAAAAGAGAAGTATTGGGGAGATATGCCTTCTTTGCTATACTTGGAATGCACAATAATATATATTTAACAAAACACAAAAGAACACAAACACAGAAACAGTATTATATTATACAAATTACATAAAGGTCTGAGTCTGTCACTCAACAAATTTTACTTAAGGAGGAACTGCAGGGCTGAGGCTAAGAAACATTTCTGAGCTAAACTAAAGGTGTGTCCAAATCCTTTTTAGAAAAGAATGTAATAGTATAAAGTAGCTAATGTATTTATTAAGATAATAATTTGTATGATTCCCATTTCCCATTGTTCATACTGCACAATAGAGTAAGAAATTACACTGACATGAAATTTTGTATCTTTGAAATAGCTAATTGGTTTTACAGAATAACAGGAAATGGCTTTTATGGTAAGTACGCATTAAAGGCATTGTTACACAAATGAGCTTTCTGGCTAATGACCTAATGTGCACTGAATAAGGCTGAAAATTAGCTCAGTGCCTAAAGACAGTTATTCCATCTATTTCTTCTTGGCATTCTGAAAAAAAATATACATATTAGTAGGTTTGAAATATTTTATATTCCTCAAAAGTAAGATGCTATAAGAATGAAAAACATTACTATTAGCATCTATGAGAGATTTCCAACCTTTCTGATGYACTGTTTTTTACATAGTTTCTTCATGAAGTGTCACCTTTTATTATATGGCTCCAAACATGATTATGAACTGGCAGCTACCACAGCCCTAGCAAAGACTGGGTCATTTAATTTCAAATATATTTCTTACTGCAGCTCCCTGTAAGATTAAAGTCTCAACCTCACCTTTTTGGCAGGGATGCAACTGATAAATTTTTTGCAATACCAAACAGCTTTACAAATTAAAAAAAATCCAAACGAGCCATATATGCCAATGAACTGGAATACAGTATTTTGTTCTCAGATAAATGCGAAAAAACAAACTCAAATCAAAATTTATGCTGAAATAATTATTCTCCAAAGCCTCCCAGTTTCAATTCTGTCCGTCCCTCCTGTCTAGCTAGCTAGGGCATCTGATTTATCAAAACAACTTAAAAACTTAGTTTTTTCTTTGTTTTCAGTTGCCATCATCCCAGTTCCACATTTTCTACTCACATCAGGTGGCAGTCATTAAAAATGAATGAGCAGTCAATGTTTTGCTATATACCTACAGAGCCCTTTGCTCATACATGGTCTAGTTGTGATACATGCCCAAACCCACCAGCTGCCTTAGTGACTCAAGTAAGTCCCTCTCACTCCTCCACGCTACTGAAGAACCTAACACCTCATCCAGCAGGCAAAAAGAGAATGAGTGTAAACTGATTTGCAGTATTTTTCATTAAACTTCTACAGATATTCACTCATTCTAAACATCAACCACACTGCAACAAGCATAATATAGAAATTTGGTGTATTTGCCAGACTGTTTTCTAAAACTACAACTTTATTTCAGATGATATTCTGCAGCTTTTCAGAGCTTAATCCAACAGCAAGAGGCACAGTTTTAAGCTCACCACTTTCAGAGAACCACAGTAAAGCTTATAACTATTGTATAGGCTGTGTAAGCATACTTTTGTGACTTTTACAACAGATTTTTGACATGAAGGATTCAAAAAATAGTGGATTATATAACTTGAATAAATATCTTGCTTATGGAAAAGTGTAGAATATAAAATCGCAGGAAAATTCAGCCACGCAATAAAATTAAATAGGACTTAAGATCACCAGGCTTCACATCCCATAAAATACTGACTAAATGCAGTAATTTCAAACAGTCACATCTGAGTCATATCCCTAAATTATATATTGGCTACAATACTTCTGGCTTCAAGCTGTGTAGACTCTGTCATGTCCCTTGGGGATTTTTTTCAGTGATTAGCTAGTCTTAAAACATGCATCTTCTGCCTGTCTTGAATTTATCTAGCTCATCTCCCAGCTATGGAACCTGTTAAGGTTTTTCCTGGTGGATTAAAGAGGCCTTCCTTTATGAAAACCCGTTTCCACTTGTGGATGCATAACTATACAAAAAATGAGGTTGGAAGGGATCTCCTAAAGGCATCTAGTTCATGCTCTAGCCCAAGGCAGCATCAACTATGCTGATGTAATTCCTGGAGCTATTTGATACAACAGATGGTGATTCCAAAACCTCCATATGCAACATACTCTAGTGCTTCACTATCCTTACTGCCAAAAAGGTTTTTCTGGTGTCTCATCTGAATTTCCTGATCCGCAATTTCAGCCCATTACTTCTTGTCTCATTCATCATGGACATGAAGGAGAGTTTATTCCATATTTCTTTTTATTTATTTGAAAAAGGCTATCATGTTTTCTCTCTTCTTCTGTAGAAAAAATCCATCTGGACTTTTCATCATCAGTCATACTTCTCAGGCCTCAAATCATTCTTACAGTGTATTTCCGAATCCTTTTAACATTTTTTGGAAACCTGTGAATGTCAAACCTCACAAAGTGGGACTGAAACAGCAGACAGAAGAAGCAGGGAAATGCTATCGCGTTCTTGAGTCTACTACTACAGAGGAAATATTACCTTTATATTCTTACTTATTACAGTGATTATTTACCCAATAAGCATTTCTATTCCTGACACTTCCATCCTACTTTTTACTTGTCTCAACCTTCTGGCTTAACTCCTTAACCCTGTTCAATTCTCCCCACTTCCTTTTTGGCTCAACCTCCTTTTGCTCACACTGATGTTTTCAGAAGCTCACAATTTAGCCAAAGATGAATTTCATGGAAATTGAAAAGTCACCTCTGAACTCATATATGTTCCTTCTCTCTCCCTAATATCAAAAACCTCACTCAACACCCAAAGGAGGAACCCAAAATGGAAGCTGGCATATGGAAGAGTTAATTTTGTCACAGTTAAGCAAGTGAATGTAGAGTCTCACAAAGAAAAGCAAAGAGATAACATTATAAATTAGATCATCTTATCACTTTCCTAAAATGAGACAAACGTGATGAGATGCTGAAGGTTTTACTGCATAACAAAGAAAATATTACTTACCATATTTTTTGCATTATCTTACCCTTAGAACTTAAGGGCTCTGGGTTAGTTTAGGCTTGCCAAACATACACAAATCTTAGAAACTTATCATAACTCATATCTTTAGCAGCCTTCAGCAAACACGAAGCAAATATGATAGTCCTTGGACTAGACGATCTTCAACGACTGTTTGATATAAAGGGCTCGCTATGTATTTTTTTCTATTTCAAGTTAATGAATTGTTGATCTGAAAGAATTAAGAAGCACTGTATTTTATACATATTAACAGCAGTGACTACCCATGAATAGCCAGTTCTTTGACATGCAAAAAGGAAAAAGTTTAAAAATCACCTAATAATGTAAAGAAACAAAGGTCCTCAGTCCGTAAGTAAATTCAACTTTAAACCAAACATACAAAAAATGCACACTGCCCTTGAAGACACAACATGAAGAAGATTAACTTTATCAAATGAATAACCCATTGGTGATTAAGGATTATGAAATGATAATTAAGATTTATGAATGGAATTATTATTTCAGTTTATCAAAGAATGTCACAAAAATCATAAATGCAAACATTTCAGTATCTTTAAAAGATAATAAGAAATGACATTAAAATATGCACAGAACTGTTGTGCTGTGAACTCGTCAACATTTTAATGGACTAATGCATACTGAAATGTAGTGAGGTACTTTGCTTATTTACTTAAGTAGAAGACTTCACACTGCCTCGTTCTTCTCCAGCCCAGAATCTGATAAAATTCTGTGCATGACAGCATCTGAGATTCTTTGATAATTACCACTGGCCTGAAGCCAATACATAACTGAGCTCTTCTCAAAAAAAGCTTTAATTTTATCTTAGAAAAAATGAAATAAATTAAACACAATAAAACTGCTTCGTACTTGTCTATGAAGTGCTTCGAATCATATTACTACTGTAATAGGACAAAATAGTAGAAATGCTGGAGTTAAGGGTGGGCTTTGGTCAAGGAAGATCCCCTTTAAGAACCATACCCTCCACCTGCAGCTGTGATGAGAACATGGTGCACTCAGAAATGCTAGAAAATGTAATCTATATCAAAATAAACAAAGTTTATATGTTTATTAGCAGAAGTGAAGTAGCTATTGAATCTTTCACTTATGGCTGCAACCAGCATCGAACAAGCATGAGAATATGAACCAACATCTTTTTTTCCCTCATCCCTTTTTTCCTCTCCTAGTCAAAAATTTTTTTTCCACTAATTAACTATTATCTGCTCATCCCACCAAGCTCTTCTTCTAACCATCTTCACTGTTTTGCAGTCCTGCCATTAATGAAGCAATTGGTACCACAAAACTGCCTTCTACCTAGACAGTCCCCCACGCAACTTTACAGAGGCGCCACCCGGGTGATGAAAGCTCCTCGGGGCCAGGGCGGGATGTCCGCCGAAAACACAAAGCGGCCGGGCCGCGCAGGAGCTGCCTTCTCCCTGGCCCCGCGCAGACGGCAGGACACGGTTTGGACCGGCACCCGCTGGCCGCACGGAAAGGGAAGGATGCTTTCAGGACAAGGGGACATAAGGAGGCACCGCTGAGGAGCGCGCTCCCGTTTTCAGGGCCTCTTTCCCGTTAGACAAAACACTGCCGCCGCCTCGAGCTCCCGGGGGARGGCGGGAGGGGTTTTTCTATGAGCGCGGTACTCTTTTTGTAACACCTGAGGCGGCTGCGACAACGCAGCCTCGCACAGAGGCTCGGGCACGATCCCCCTTGAGCATCTGCCCCGCGGGGCACAGCCCGGGGAGGAAGGCGCACGGGGGAAGAGGCAGCGGCCGCAGCCAACATGGCGGAGCCGCCGGCGGCAGCGCCGGGCCCGCGCGGCCCCTGGGCGGAGCCCCGCCCCCTTCAGGCCCCGCCCCCCGCAGCTCCCCTAGCAACGCCTCGGCCCGGGCTGCGCGGGCATAGGGCGGGAAAGGGGCGGGACTTCCGGCGCGGCTTGCCCTCCTCGGAAATGACATCAGAGTGTCAACATGCAAGATGGCGGCACATCATCGGCAGAACACGGCGGGGCGGCGGAAAGTGCAGGTGAGGGCGCGGCCCCGCCGGGCCGGGGGC
>NW_020451216.1:556620-599232 GCF_003343035.1 Apteryx rowi | reverse complement strand
AGCGTCCCGCGGTCGCTAACGTCCGTGGAGGGGCGGGCAGAAGTGCTGCTGGCGGCTGAGCGGGGTCAGGCTCCCCGGCCCTGAGGCGGCAGAGCTGAGGCACCCCACCCCTCTTCCCTTTCCAGCTCCCGCTAAACGTTTCTTAAARGAAGACCGTGGCCAAGTCAGTCCCGTGGGTGTAAACTTTCTTAATGCACCTGAGACATGATCAGACCTTGTGGTGTGGCTCGTAGGGCATGTGTCCACGTAGATACGAGTATACTGAATAACCTTGTTCAAGATTGGGATTAGTAAAATACCTATAAAAAGCAAAGACTGTTTTTAACAGTAAAAGTGATTAAAATGATTTTATTATGATCCTTAACATTTTTCCCCCCATGCTACCAGCACTTTAAATATTTTTACAACTTTCAGCAAAGATTGAATGTTTTATCAGTGTGTAAAGCTGCCTACCTCTAGTGGCAAGTTCATGTCTCAACTGTATCTAGCCATTGTGACCGAAAGAAATGTTGATTAATTCTGAAATAGTGCCAGGATCCTTCCAAAGGTGGGTTCAGTTTTTGAACCCATCTTTTGTATTTTGCTGCCCAGAGGAAATGTACTATTCTCTATGGCCTTTAGTGTTTTTYCACAGTTAGGGTAAGCACTTGGCCTGTACTGTGTTAAATAAAGAATTCTCTTGCCCTTCCAAAAAAATCCTCTGAYAGTCTCTAAAATACAAAGTATCTGAAATATAATGTCCCTTTATTGACTTCATTGCCTGTCTCATAKACAAGTTCTTGCAGGTCGTTCTCATAAGAAGGGGATTTTTATGATAACTAGGTATTTCTTTGATGTAGTCCTATTTCTTTATGAAGTATTATTTCCCTGACAGCAACATACATCAAAGGGGACATAGTTCTTGTTTACTACTACATGCCTTTTCCAAACAGTACTTAGCTCAAAAACTTGTATTTACTGGTGTTTTTGTGCTGGTTTATGATGTATCCTTCCTCTCATTGTGCTACATTCTGTTTTTCACTCATCCACGTATTGCTCTGCTAATCTGTCCCTCAGCCCATATTCTAGATTTGGTTACACGACAAGCATAGGTCTTTTTTCTCTACAAGCATATATATCAAGCCTTGAGTAAAAGCTGTGTATTTTCTTGCACTCTTATTATTTCAGCTACTTGGTTAGATACAGGATTTTGTTCGTGTAATGGAATCCTAAGTGGCTGTTATATCCATCAGCCTCAGCAAAGTTATAACCACTAACAATTTCTTTTTCTTTCCAGTGGCTGAGCATTTAGGGTGCTGCTGCATCAAGCTTATTAGAAACTTTTCTTATTTAAAAAAAAAAAAAAAAAGAGAGAGAGAGAGAGTTTTCTCCAGAACCTATGAGGCTAGGGAAAAAGGCTTTCAGAAGAATGCCTCTTGGGCATGGAGGAACTTGATTCTTAACCTCACATGAGAGCTGGTTCAAGTTTATTGAAATCTGAACTATTATTATCTTAGATGCATCCATCTTATTGGTAAGCAGAACACTTCAAAATAGTCAGTTTAGGGCATTTCTGTGTATATAACTGTATGTGTAGGAGGACTTTATTATAATAAACATTTTAGGCCTCAAAATAAATTCCCTGCATAAATAAAGGTAAGAAATGTAATTATTTACATTTAAATCAGGCATTTAAAATGTCTAGTTGAAGGCTGTTTGCATTTCTTAAGCTTAACTATGCATATGTGAAGGGTGCGATAGTAAGGCTGCCTGAGCTGGGGAAAGAATGGGGGYGTAGAGGTGTGGGGGTAGTAGGAACTATGTGGTGAGAAAGAGTTGGCCATGTGCTATAACTCTCAGATATGTTACTGTGAATTAAGTCAAGATGAAGCCACTTTTCAGCAAGTGGCTTAAAGTAGCTGTATTTGAGAGGTTGCATTGTAACTGCTCTTCCAAACCTGCTGCCTGGTCTGTGTAATTCCCCTGCCCCAACTCCTTTGGCATAAGGGGTGAATTTCACTGTTAGTGACTTGGATCATTATCTCAATTATGAATTTATTGAATCAATTTTAAGTACTTTTTGTCATGCACTAAAATATCCTGTACAGAATAAGAAAATGYTTTTGCACTGAGTTTCTATCATATTTCTGCACTAATACTGTATCATGACAGCAACTGGAAACTGGTGAAACAAAAACATCCCCTTACATTTAGAAAATATTTCAGCTACTGATTTTCTTTAATAGTAGCATGTATTAAAAGCATGCTAGATTTTACATGTATTAAATGCCATAATATATTAGATTTTTAATTATGTAATACAGAATCAAAAGAATAGGAAGTCAGTTGACTCATTGTAAAAGAATAGGATGAATTTCTTCATACCTTCTGTTACTTTTATTCTAGGGTCTGGAACTCCTGATAAAAATTCAAATATAGGCATATCCTTAGTTAAAAGCTTATTCTAAAGTGTATCATCTGCCATACAAAGATGCTAAAGAAATAGATTTCTTTTTCTTGATTTTTTTTTTCTTCTCTCTTTTTTTAATGTAATTGATGCCAAATGTTATGGAATCCTTCCAGTGATTTTGAGAAATGCAAATTGTTTTTTTAATTGTCTTTAGTAACACTTGTGCCTATGAAAATTTTCTCTACTTATGAACAAGGAATGCACACTGTCAGATCTTGGCTGTTCACCTTATGGTCCGCTGTGATGGTGTGCTGGTATTTTTAAAGTAGATTTGAGAAATGGAGATTCTGCCCTTCCATTAGGACAAGGTCTGTAATAGATGTAATGTAACAGGGTAGCAAAATTTCAGATCAGCTGATATACTTGTCCATAAAGGAGAAACATCATAGGTCCTGCAAGAACTTCACTTGACTTTGTATGCTGCAGTGTATCTGTTGACTGTAGCTTTAGCTCTGGTGCTCCAAAATAGTCATTAAAATGATTAGTCTGGATCCATTCAGCGTACTGAACCCCATAAATTCTTTATAATGAGAGTCATCWCTTTGTAATGTTTGTGCAGCGTTGTGAACGATTCTTATTCGTTATGGGAGTTTGTAAAAGCTACTGCAGTATAAAAGTAGGCGGCCTTGGTCGCTGTTAAAATGTTTCATCACCCACAAACCTTGCCCCACTCGGACCTTTGTGGCTTGAAACTGCTTGTGGACCAACCCAATGAACAGGGTAGTAACGTGCGCTTAGTCTCCCCTGTTTGCAGCGTGGGCCGGTTTGTGCTTAGAGGCAGAGCCTCCTGCTGCCCTTCGTGGTCCTCTCCACCTGTAATGCGGCGCCTCATCCGGAGTGTTAAAAGCCTGTATGACGTGGCTGAGAGCTGAAGTTCATCGCACGGTTTGTCCTCAGCTGAAAACCTGTTTCATTTATGTTATTTACRTAGATGCGTGTGTATTTATATAGGCATATGTATATATAATATATATGTAAATGCATATATATGCATTATGCATAATCTATATATAACATATATAAATGCACATATAAAAGCATATAAATGAAGCATATAAAAAGCATGTGCCTTCAAACACTTTTGTATGTGTGTATACAAATACACATATATGCTTTTTTGTATTTATTTGTGTAATTATTATATTTACTAACAGTTGTTATATTTATGTACTCAATGTCGCTCCAATTTTTTTTTTAAAACAATGACTTTCAGGCCTTTTTTTCCCCCAAATAATGGTATAATGGAGAATCATATGTGGATTATCAGCAACCTTCCTCTGTTTATCTTAGGGAACTTTTCATTTTTGTCAACTTGCCTGCTGTCCCCCCGTCTTACACAACCTTCAGGCCRTTAAATCAAGGATGTAAGCTAAGTTGCCGTTGTTCTTATCGATCTGTTTTAAGTTCTCTGTGTTACGATGGGCATTTCAAACACCATTTCACAGATTTCACACAAGCCTTATTTTGTCCCTCKGTGGCATGTTAATATATAATTAATGTATTTGAATACAGGTCCRGATACATCTGGCATTACACCTCTGCTTCTAAAAGTTTATATAACAATTATTTATTTCAGTCTGAATGGATCTTTATGGCTTGCAAGTRTAGACCATTTAACACAGTTTGGATGAAAAAAGAAATTCGTTATATTTCCCACAGAGGCAACTGACAACTAATAAGATGTCATTAGGCTCCAGTGGGAGTTGGAGAAGTCAGTATTTGTGCCATACTTACCATTTTCTGTTCACATTGTGTTCRTGAAAAGTGGTTCATCGTGCTGAAAACTCTTTCCTTATCTAACTGCCCTAAAAATAGAAGCAGTATTCATCTGAAATGATGGTGTGGTATCCAATAAACTTACTGAATGCAAAACCATTTTCTGTCATCTTAATTTTCTCCCCTTTGTGCTTCCAAGGACTTTTAGTGAAGATAATTGTTTAATATTAGAAATAAAGGAAGAATTAAATGGAACKCTTACCTAATTTGCATTAGTATCATTTTTGTCATTTAAAACTGGTTGACACAGTTGCTTCTTGTGAGATGCAGAAAACTGTTGTTACCTGTTCTTTATACTGTACGGATTTGTTTTTCTTTCTACTCCTATATCTTAAATTTAAAAGTGCATATCAGGAAAGATATGCAATTCATTCTGTGAATGGAAAATAAAGCTTTGTAAGTTATAGAATTGTAAGCTTTAGGAGAGACCAGAATTATTGGTTAAATTTGGTGAACGGTAGCAGTGGCCGCTGGGTAATTTTGCAAGTGTCAAGCTTTCCTTGTTTTCTTGCCCTTATTTTTTTCTATCAAAGCTGTTGGGTGTTTACACAAAAAACTGAACAGTAARAAATAAAATTTTAATCTCTTCAATTCACTTGTTGTTGCAGGGTTACTTTGTCAAATTTCTCACAGGGAAGAAGGATGATATTATATTTCATCCTGAACTGGTAGTGAACTCTAGGTTTAGCTCTTAAATCCRCTACAGACTCATTAACCCTGAAACAAAATAGTTGCTCTTGTTGGCTCAATTTATTCTCTTAAAATATAAACAATACTTTCCAAAAAGGTGTTTGACCAAATCCACACGTGGAAGTTATTAAAAGGAACCTAGGTCAAATCTGCATTTGCTGGTTTAGCAAAATGAATTTAGAGTGTGTATTTTATCCTGTAATTTCTCTCCTGGCTAAAGGTTGGTATGGATATAATTATTGTTATATAAAAAAGTTTTTATTGATACTTGTCTTATTTAACATGGGGAATCAAAATCATATTGACAAAGTTTTTTGTTTTAAACTCTAGCAAAGTTAAAAAGATCTCCAAATACAGTGACTGTGGCACATATTTTATAGTGAAGACCTGACTTAAATGTCATTTTTGACATCTCTTTTAGCTGTGTTCTTGGTCACTGTTATTTTGYTTAGCTTATTCAAGCTTTTTACTGTCAGTTTTCAGTAAATACTGTTACAAAACATGAGTCTGTGGTGTTGTATCTAGCTTCACCCTAATTCTTATGAAAAGGAAATTAATAATTTTCAGATGTTGTGATTAMAAAGAGTCAGATATCAAGTCCTGTGATGAAACTGTTTTCTATGAAAATCTAGATTCTTGTCCTATTGAATATTTCAGTGCTGTTCACGGTTGAAAATGGTTGTCAGTTTTCAGTTTTTCCCTAATCGCTTATCTTTGACCAGTGCGAGCAGAGCACCTGGTTGCACCAGCACCCACCATTTCAAGATCTTCCAGATGGCAATTTAATCATTATGCAAACTCCTTTATAGCCAGAAGTGAAAACCATTGTTTTACTACATCTTATCTGTATGAGGGTTTTTTTGCTATCGGTTAATCAGTGTTAAATAAGAACTATATGCAGTTTAGGGAGAAATTATTTCATCTGTTGCATTTTAAGAAAGATTAACATAGAAATATCTGAGTCTCAATTTTCCCTGTTCTATGAAAGTATTGAAAAGCAGTATGAATTTTAAAGCCATCCTTTTGACTTGTGTTTTGTATCATTGTGTTAGACCTTGTCTTTGCTTCTAACATTCTTCCACTGAAGCAGTCTGTCTGGGTCTTCTAAATGCAGACCCAACTTGATCAAGCCGTATGAGAAGCTGCACGCAAATCTTGCTGTCAACATTACAAAAAACAGTTTATTTAAGTACAGGCAGATCCCATGTTTCCCTCCATCTCCATTTGTTTATCAGAAACTGTAAGGCTTGATTCATTTGAATTTTAATATTAAGACACTATTATGCATGTCAGACTGTCATCTTATAACTTCTCCTGAAGCTTTGTGTGGGTGGGGACTTGAGCATGGATAGCAAGAATACTATGGGTGAGTCTGGAATGGGTGAGAGAGCCTGAGAGTACTGGAAATCGGGACACAATCTGAAGTTGGGAGGAAGAGCTGAGGCTCTGCAAGGATTATGAGCGGCTACCACAGACTAAATATAAGCAAGAAGRGCTTTAAAGGCATCGTGACAAAGGTATTGCTGGAAATTGTAATAAATGGAGCTGTGGAATGGTAATAGGGAGCGTTARGACAGAAAGATTCAGGTGGCTCTAATTTTGGTCCTCCAGTGTTGCTCTAGCTGTTGCGGCGGTTTCTAARACAGAGAGAATAGGACCGGCTATACGGTTTCTCGAAGCATCAGTTTTCTTACTGTGCTGCAGAGGGAGGAGATAATTCAGTGGAGGTGTTCCCCTCATTCGCCAAATGGACCTGTCGATTCTTGTGGTGTAGGATCAGAGATTCCCTAAAATGCCTCTTCAGTGATAAGGACCGCAGGAAATTTTGTTCAGTTTGTTGGGTTTTCTGTTTTGCATAACTGAGATCTGATCTGGAAAACATTTTCTTGGTACTGCTAGAATGCARTTACTGGATTGAAAAATTGCTTTCAGATCTCTGGCCCGAGACCACTCCTTAAAAGAGTTTTGAAAACACTGGTACTTTTGTATCCAAATGGTTCCTGCTGTTGTCAGATTGCATTATATCAAGCCTAAAATTTTACCCTGTTGTTGTGACTATATTTTACAGAATCTGGGAAAGAGCGAGCTTAGCTGCCAGTTTCCTTCCTTTTCATTAATCTTGAGGGATTTCCTCATAGTAATGCATAAACCCAGTGTAAGTGATCAGGAGAGATGCAGCTCAGTACGAATGGGGTAGCTCTGAAGACCGCGGTGCCTTRTAATGGTGTTTACTGGACATCACTWATGCAGAGTGCTGTAGTCCTTGTAGCCTGTCTCCTTCTCCCATTAAATCTCCATGTAGTGTTTATGAACAGAACAATTAAATGAACTACACAGAGTCCTGTCAAGTACAGAAGTAAATAAAGAATTTCTGTATTTCRAAAAGCAGTAARTATTTGTGCTCCTTGTTATRTTAGAAAGTAGATAATTCAAAAAAAGATTGTTTCAAAATACTGCTGCTCTTAAAATATCATAATGATAATAGTGATGCAACTTCTAACTCTCTATTTCATATACCTACAGTTACTCAATGCTTGGTAATCCTTAGTGGCTTATCCTMTCCTTTATGAGGCTGGAAAATACTGTCATGCCAGTTTTAGTAACTAAGAAAYGAATTTAAGAAGTGAGATGCAGGATCACCCAGAATATCTGTGCAGAGCAGGGAATTGAGCTAAGGACTTTCTGTGTCTAGGCTTGAGTTGTAATGATTATCTAATCCTTTGGGCTCTCTTTCTAGCACTACTAACATCTTATCAAKGGGTCTTCTSCATTTTTCAGGAAAAAAAMMCAACAACTGAGATTGGTGATAACTCTCAAACTGATAGACTAATTTAATGTTTGTAAAGCTCTTAGTATTTTCTACCCGAGAACCTCACAAAAATGAAATTAGATGGTAGCATCTTATGGCCAAGTCAATATCTTAATACCATAATCAGATTTGTGTAAATGTATTTTAGGTCTCCTATGTGATTAGAGATGAGGTGGAGAAGTATAACCGAAATGGGGTAAATGCACTTCAGCTGGATCCAGYGTTAAATAGACTCTTCACAGCAGGMCGAGACTCTATTATAAGAATATGGAGTGTCAATCAGCACAAGGTAAGCTAAGAGAGGATTCCTCAGTCTAATTTGTTTTTCAAGTTATTGTGCTAGTAAGCTGCTTAACAATTTCTATACCTGACATTAAGTTATTTAACWACTGCCAGTCATTAGCAGTAGGGAAATCATTTTGATATTATTCATATTGTAACAAAAATGTTTGGGATTACAGACTTGCATTTGGGCCTATGTTCCAAAGAACTCGTCACAGCARAGAGAAAACAAAATTAAATATATTATGTTGTGGTCTCCAGTGAGACATAAATACCAGTCACTAGGACCATGTTGTGTTAGTTATGCATATGCATTTTGATGGATTTTTAATTTTGGTCRGTGAATAATTTGTATATTCTGGTATCCTGGAAGGGTCTTCAGTCTTCTTCTCTCTTTTATTGCCATCTTTACTTTAAAGGAAAAAAGGAAACATTGATCAGATTCTCTGCTGGTCCCACTTACTTTCACCATTGTGTTTAATTCTCTAACTAAAGGAAGTTTGTTATAACACTTTGTCATGTTGAGGAGAGAGAACTAAATTAGTAGCCCCACTGAACAAATGTTTTGTAATATGAACTTGAGCACGTTGCTGGACACCAGGAYGTCCCTGTGGAAGATAGGGATGGAAGGAGATAAGGCTTCATAAAGTTCATGGCTCAGAGATCCTTGTTTGTGTTTTGRTTGTTCTGGTCCTCTGCAGAGGAACAGAGTCTGCTCCTGTAAGTGCAGAATAACATTAGCTTGGCAATCCCTGTTGTTTAAGGTAATTTTATTTTATTTTATTTTTTTTTGGTGATACAAACCCAAACACTTTAGGGTGAAATTATATTTGAAATGGACACTCAAAGTTTAAAATATATAGGAATTCCACTGAAGACTAGTCTCTGATCTCTCTGTATAGTTATCTCACAAAAAATGCTAGAATAGTGACTTCAGGCAACTCTGCACTAGGCAACTTTTGATCCATCTGAAGGCTGAAGAAAATGTTACAACCGGATCTGATAATCGTAATAATCTTTTCCATTTATGAAGAGACCTTATAAACTTTTTCCTTCATTTTCAGCAAGACCCTTATATAGCATCTATGGAACATCACACAGATTGGGTAAATGATATTGTGCTCTGCTGCAATGGTAAAACATGTAAGTACTTAAATGTTCAAAAATTACAGCATTCAGAAATTGTGTGTAAAAGTATATTATCTGCTACTTTAACCATTTGAATACCTTTTTCCATCTCTTCTTAGCGTGTAAAATTCATTTATATGATGCATATTGTAAATATGGTAGATGTAAGCAAGTGTTTTAATGAAAATTAAAATGTATATAWCATTTATTTAATCTTTTGAAAAGAAAATTAAGAATAAGAAGAACGTGCTCTAAAGTAGTGCCTGATCCATTAATRTTTGTTCTTTATTCTTTCCAATGCAGTGATATCTGCTTCTTCAGATACTACTGTTAAAGTCTGGAATGCACATAAGGGATTTTGCATGTCAACACTAAGGACACATAAGGTGAAAAACATTTTCTGTAAWTATGRTATTTTATCATTGACAATCTTAAAAATCAAGCTGTAGACTTCAAATGGATAATATCGTTGGTTCATGTTGTTRTACTTACTTTATTACAGGATTATGTGAAAGCCTTAGCATATGCAAAAGATAAAGAACTGGTAGCRTCTGCTGGGCTGGACAGACAGATTTTCCTCTGGGATGTAAATACTCTAACAGCACTGACTGCCTCAAATAACACCGTTACAAGTAGGTACCTAGGGAGGGGAAGCAAATGCAATGTATTTTATTGAGTAGYGTAATCCGTGAGATCTGTTAAAGACTATAGATACTGGTTTCTGTGTCTACCTAACAAAATGCACAAGAAATGTTACTTTTTTTTTTAATATGTACTAACTCCATTTGTTGCATTATATAATAGCTGAAAATCTAGAGCAGCAAACAGTCATGAAGTTTAGAATAGAGGACAGGTCTCTTTGAACATTACCTCCTCAATTATAACGAGGCGCTATTCATCAAAACTAAATAGCGCTTTAGCTTTAGAAGCCTTTCGCTCCTCAGCTAATATATTATAGTCATTTTTTCTTACGATATTTGTCTGTGTGATTTCTGTATGTCATAATTTGTATTTTRTGTAATTACATAGACACTGCAATGAACACAGTACAACTCCTGAAGCAGAATTTAATAACTATCAATTGTATCTGTCAGAAGGCTAAAGTTACTAGATAAATTTAGATACAAAAGGATGCTGGTGCGCAGGGTGCTGAAGTAACACTGAGCACTAATTACACGTAGGGATAATGTACTAGAGGTCTAATGCACTATTTAGATATTAGACAGCGAGGGGAAACTGTCAATAGACCCTTTGTATCAGAATTAATCTTCTATTTCATCGTCGTAATCTTTTAAGTGTGATATGTCCTGCTTCTCTATCCCAATAAATAAAGGCATTAGAGTTACTTATGAGATCTTTCCCCAGAGAGCAATTCCAACACCCCTTTCTTAGAGCAGTTGRGAGAACACTGGTTAGACCCCTCATCTGGGAAGTACGACACCAATCTTCAAGTTCAGTTAGATTTAACTGCTTGAGTGAATAACTCAAATCTGGGTGTTCTGCATCCTGTTTYGTATTGGGTATTGCAGGATACGTTTTGTTGAAAGCGATCTAGTCTGACCATGGTCTGYTTTGGTGCCTGGATCTGGTCTGGAAAAAATATCATTGAAAATGACTGGTCTTTGYTATTTTATAAATGTTTATATGAAAWYTTATAAACACTTATAACATTTGATAAATGTTTGAACAGTAGTAGYGTCTCAGCTGTATGAAYTRAGAAAGACCATACCATGTTGCCACACTCGCTTAAATTCTCTAAATGTACTGTAAGATTACCTGCATCCTCATTCATAGGTTRGGAATGACACCAAGAAAATTGCAGAACAAAAATTTGATGGAATTATGCGAGTTTTGTGTTATCTTATGGCTCCTGGCTGCTTGAATGGGTTTGTGGGGCTCTGTTTTGAAAGATCCCATTTAGAATGGAAATAGCACAACAGATGATAGTAAGAGATTTCAGGAATCGGTGACTCTGTAAAGAAGATGCAGGTGTATAATTGTTTTGGCACTTTTTCTGGAATTACTGTTTTGTCTGCTTCTGAAAGGAGTGTTAATTTGGGGGAGGTTGATAGTTTTTAAAACTGGAGGTGCATCCGTATGGGCRGAATGGTCAGTTTTGCATATGTTCTGTTTGCAGGACTTGTAAACTCAGGCATAGCCTCATGCTGACACGTCTGTGTAGCGTTCAGAAGAGAGATGGCTTGTGCTGAGCTGTTTTGGACTATGGGTGGGCCGGCACTTGACTGCACRTATCTAAGTAGATTTACCTATTATTCCCCAGAAGTTTGTTATCATAGAAGTAATTTATTACCAAACTTTATGGGAATATAAATTATATTTATAATATAAATTATGCTCTCTTGTGTTTGAAGGAGGAATTTATTGGCTGGCTTATAGAGGAGCAAGGCTGCGGATAAAATTGGTTTCTTAGACATTGCAGTGGTGCTATAGTACCAGAATGATTCAAATGAATCATRATTGTGAGGCTGGGAGCACTGGGGAGCTGATGCCTGCTTTGAGCCAAGATCAAGAGGAAGCAGAGGCATTACTTCTGAGATGACAGAAATAAATTTTCATTTCCAGAGTTAGAACAGGAATGCATAAAGGTGGTGGAGGGGTGTTTTTCTTTCTTTTTAAGCCCAAGTGCTCATAAGTAACAGTGTTTCTGTTAGGMAGAGTGTGGTATRTGTCGTAAAGGAGCTGTTCTTCCGCWGTCCTTTCAAACAGCWTTCRTTTCCTCAGAGTGCAAATGAAGACGGTTGCATGCTTTAATTTCTTCCCTGATTATAAGGCGGTGATACACACAAGCCAACATTATAAGGAAGCCTGTTCTTAAAAGGTGTGTGGCAGTTTGCTTTGCCGTAGTTTAAATTAAATGGAGAGACTTTCCTTTTGAGGAGTAGCCCTTTCCAGAAGAGGAGGAAGTAGAGCTTTTTGTTCTGGCATGCATTTTGCTTCTGAGCACTTCAGAGCAAAAAAAATTATGATTCTCTCTCTTGTTCCTGATATCTTGCCCCGGGATAATGCTGTATAGGTGGAAGGGAAAGCCTTTTATAAGTTATTATGGTTGTTGGACAGGGTGCTAACCTTCAAGGGTTTTCAGTACTGCTTTTTAGCTTCAGCTAGTCTCTCAGGGCCRGTGGAAGACTATCACTGTATTTTTGTCTATAAATAATAAATTCTATTGGAAAGGTTACATTTGGATAACTGTAGCTAGTGATCAGGAGAACCCTGAAGTTAACATTTGTAATTCTTTCACTTCGACAAAATGTTTATGGTATTGGGTTGGGAATAACATGGTAGAAACTTAATACAATGATTTAGGTATCGCATGGAAATACATTGCATATTTTTGCTGGCACTATAATTTGGTGCTGTTCTCACCCTGTTTGCCGTACCTATGCTATGGTTTTGAGTCTTTCTGAGGCTTGCAGTCTATGATGATGCTCTCTGAATAGATGATGCTCATCTGCTATGAGGATGCTTTTCCCAGCTGTGGGATTRGTACTTTAATTTGTCCAAAATTAGGTTAGATGGTACGGAATTCCTGAACTSTGATCCGTTCAGTCCTTTACTGGTAGTTGCTAAGCAGTTGCCATTTGGTTTTTTTTGAAATGCAAAGGTAGCATCTGTGCCCAGGTAACATATGTTTCAACGCTACAGGGCAGCTTTACTACCACATCTCCACTGAACTAAGAGAACAGTCTTTAATAGATTTTTGTAGTTGCTTGGTCTGGAAATTTTTCTGYGCTTAAACACAAATCCTATGTATTATAATTTCACTTACAAATACCATTCTCAGATGAAGAGGCTGAGAAGAGCAAGAGTRCCTTGATGATCCTGGCACTGAACTCTGGTGCCAAAATGGCACCGTGATTGTAATGACCATAAGTCTGAGAAGTTRCTTTGCTTTTATAGAGCTGTAGAGGAAGAATCGAGATGGGGTCTTCTAGCAATATGCTAGGAATAGCCTTTTTTTAAAAAAAAAMACAAAAAAAMARCAAAAAAACCCTCTGTGTACTGGGTAAGGGTTCTTTTCATGTRTGATTATCACAGGGTATTAAACCCTGCATTTTGGTCTGAAAAAGGTAACATKTTTGAGTGAATGAATAAATATTATCAAATGGTACCACTAAAAATGAAAATGTTAATTTTATTTTGAAATAGCTTCTTCCCTGAGTGGGAACAAAGACTCTATCTACAGCCTTGCAATGAATCAAATGGGAACAGTAATTGTGTCAGGGTCCACTGAAAAGGTAAGCAAAAAYGTGGTAAGGCTCATTCCGCTTCAGTTCAAAGTTTAATGTAAAGAAAAKAAACAATTTTATTCATTTTTGATTTCAGATCTGCAGCAGCTGTTTTGTTTTAAATAATGAGGATATACATTGCGGTTTTGGTTTGRGATTTTTTAAAGGAGAGGTAGAAAGGATGTTACAAATATCTGCCTCAGTATAAAAATACATAAATTATCCATACAGCTTTAATACTCAGAAGAGACAATCCWGTCATCTAGTTTAACCCTCTCTCTATCAGAGATCRTTATATTTCACTGTARAATCTCTGATTTGGGGGATAGATTATTCAGCTGATTATAAAAACTGAAGCATATACCATAGGTACAAAAGGAAAGGTGCCAGCAATCCATGAGGCCCCTGCAGTGGTGGGAAATGAAGTRACCTAAAGAAGCTGAGATGTTCTCAAGAGAGAGCCTGTGCTTTTTGTTGTAGAGGAAGGTGAAAGACCCCCCCGAGAGTTTTTTGTTTGTTTTTGTTTTTTCCTAATTTCACCTTGAGAGTATTTTATTTCCAACTCCAAATCRATATAGAAATAAAAACAGGATACGCCAGTCAAGCATTTGAGAGGATTTTCAGAATCTCTTTTGTTTTTTGTTTTTTTCCCCACATAATTGTCATGTTTCCAATCACTTCCATTCTTTAATTTTTAAGAATAAGATGGAAAAAGCCAAAAGAAATGAAATGACAAGGGGAAAAAAAATCCCATCTGATTTTTAGAGATGCGTAAGATCTAGTCATGTTCATCTTGTTCTAATGAAATACGTTTTTTGGTAGGGGGTATGTGTGTGTTTGTGTGTGTGTTGGAATAAGGGTCGCTCTACCTGGAAAAGCTTATTTTTCTGTAGTAGCAATGTGTCCATCTGTGGAAAGAACCATATTAATGCAGTCATCCAATGTTTACTTGCCTAGGTTCTAAGGGTGTGGGATCCAAGAACTTGTGCAAAACTAATGAAACTSAAAGGGCACACGGACAATGTAAAAGCTTTGTTGTTGAACAGAGATGGCACACAGGTACGTGGTTTTATTTGRGACAAGGGCATTTTACAGAACTCAAATCTCATTAGTCTCCTTCAATGTAATAGATATTTAATGTCACAGATGGCAGAAAATAGCTTAACAAGAATCTTACAGATATTGAATGATTAATGGAGGGAGACTAGTGAGTGCAAACTCTGATTTAACATGGTACATCTGGGTGTTGTGYGGGGCTTGCTTTTTTTTTGAAGCGGGGGGTTGACATAAAACATCTGGAAATTGTGACTGAAATTGTTAACTGTCACTCAGTTTAGCATAGTGTTAATGGAAAAATGTTACCAGAACAGTTATGGAAGCTCTCTATCAAAAAATGATTTAAAAATATCTAAATACTCACTTGATTTAAATACAACGGTTRTTGCTCAGTGTCTTTCAGGCAGTTCTGATGGGACTATCCGCCTGTGGTCTCTTGGGCAACAGAGATGTATAGCCACGTATCGAGTCCACGATGAAGGTGTTTGGGCTCTGCAGGTCAATGAAGCCTTCACTCATGTTTATTCAGGAGGAAGAGACAGGAAGATTTATTGTACAGATTTACGAAATCCCGATATCCGTGTGCTTATCTGTGAAGAAAAGGCACCAGTTCTTAAGGTAATTGATTTTGCTTAAATGATTGCTGAAAGTTTGGTCACTCATAAAACTTTGTAGTAACTCTTAAAATACAAGACTGTAACTAAAATGACTTGATTTTATAAGACTGGCCGTCTGAATTAGAAATCCTTTTTAGCATTACAGGTTTTCCAGAATATGTAGCAATTTCTATTTGTCAGTAGAATCAGAAAATCATGTTGGAATTCCAGATTTCATGAAAAAACTGTAGATTTTTAAATGTTCCTAGCATTGTTCTTGTTATAAAGCCAACAAGTTTCTCTAAAGAAAATATTTTGATGAAAACCTGTGGCAAAAAATTTAGAATTAAATCACTAACTATAAGGCTTGGCAGATAACCTTAACTGTGTCTTCTGATGCACGTGCTGGGTTTGTTTTTTTTTTTTCCAGCGGTTTGAAATCTCATGGATTAATTTCAGGCTATATTTGAAATAATATATTTAATATGCATATGAGTAATACCTTGTAATTTTCTACGCTAAAAAGTCTTTAAAACGCTAGTATGGACAATGAATTTAGTAAAACATGTAATATATTGCGTGTTGTCTAATGAAATAGTAGCTTCGGGTATAAGATGATGTAAGAATGTGTATAAAAAACAAGTGTTCACTAAGACAYATCTCCAATATATTGGCTTTATCTCCTAAGTCACAGGTGAAATGTAACAGTCTGAAGAACATAAATGCCTGGCTGCTATCTAAACTATCAAAATTAAAAYATTACAGAAACTTAATATACTTCAAACATGAAAAGTTGTTTCCCCAGACCCTTGTTCACTTTCAGTAAACTAAACCATCATTGCCAAAGCTTTAGGAAAAAAAATGCATCTTAGAAGCAGTATATAGGCATATGACTGTTAAAATATTTTGCTGCACATAGGTCAGGAAGTGTCTCTAAGATCTTAGTTACAGTGGTTCGTTGTTGTCCGAAAAACTTAACAGCAGAGACAAACGTATGAAGTTCTGCTTTTTTATTAATCCTGAATTTTCTACATTCTCYTTTTAAACATTCGAAGTACTGAAGTGCAAGGTAGTTTATAAAATATTGTGCTACTTAAATTGTCCATTGTACACGATTGCATCACGATAGGAACAACTTTAAGTAAATACWTGGTATTTATACATGCTGCACCTACTTTTTGCCCATGCCAAGAATTTTTGTTGAATACTTAAACAATTTCTCCAAAGTTTTAAAAAGTGCAACTTAGCTATTTTTTTCATTTAAATTTTATATTTCTTTAATAAACCTTCAGTAAACTGAAAGTAGTGTTGCTTCTAGAGTGCATCAAGTATGGCAGCAGGCCTACCCAGAGCAAATATTAATTGGACAGAGCAAAATTAAGCTAAGCATGTCTGAAAGCATCTGTCTTAATTATTTAGATGGAACTTGATAGATCAGCTGATCCTCCTCCAGCACTTTGGGTTGCAACGACTAAATCCTCTGTGAATAAATGGGTAAGTGATACATTTTACGTTCTGTGAATTCAGTTAAGTGGTCATGAGATATTTGCTGTCTTGGTTTGGGAACTCTTGGGCTGTTGCTTGCAACTGGACTCTGACTCGCTAAGATGTATATAAGCTTTACTTAAAAATCATTAAAATCTGCTAATATTGAAATTGGCCAAAAGACTTTAAGCTTTACATTACTTCCTTTACTATCTATTTATGCTGCTTCTAGAAATAAATGATCTTATCCAGTACTGGGCAGCTAAACATCTGAACAGCAGCATGAACTGGCAGTTATTACTCGTAGATAAAAGCAAAGTTTATAGATTGTTATGAATGTGCCAAAATTTTGTTTCTTTCTTTAGACTTTGAAGGGAATTCATAATTTTAGAGCATCTGGGGACTATGATAATGACTGTACCAATCCTATACCGCCCCTATGTACACAGCCTGACCAAGTTATAAAAGGTAAACAGCTGCTTTGCAGAGCATCTTATACACTATGTTATCATTAGCAGAAATAGCAGATTTTTAAGACTGTCTCAGGCCTGTTGATACTTCATACTCTGATTTCAACAGACAGGAAGACAATGTAATTATCATTTACCTAGTGTTAGKTATAATAAAAATAATATTTAAATCCTTGTGATATTCAAGTCTTATAGTGAAACAAAAGAGTAATCACACATGCGTAGTATTATATCTTTTCATTTAATGTATTTCATTAAAAGGTTTAATGAAAATATATAAATAAATAATCACTCTAGTGACCTTAATTTTTGTTTGTTTGCTAGGGGGTGCTAGTATTATTCAGTGCCACATTCTTAATGACAAGAGACACATACTAACCAAAGACACAAATAATAATGTGGCATACTGGGATGTCTTGAAGGTAAGTATATAACTTTTGATTAAACATCTACTGCTGGATAATTAATTACTTTGTACTTGTGTTTTTTGATATTTCTTAGTGTTAAAGATTCCTACAGTAGAAAGTAAATCATCTTGCTGTCCCAAAACGTAATGCAAACTTTGTTTTCTTAAAGGGGAGGGGTATTTCTGAGCTTTTCTGCATCTTAATATCTTTATTCACCTGAAATTCAGACCCTTGAATCCTCTCCTGTAAATAGTCACCTAATTTAATTGTGTCTGTTATGATCCAACTTTATTTTGAAGAGGCCAGTAGAGGCCATTGGCCACCTCTGCCCAATGCTAAATATAATAACATAAAAAGTTTAGCCTGCAGAAGAGAAACCTGTGTTCCAGGCCCTAAGTCTGCTGAGGAACCCACATATCCCAAAAGTGTGCAATGACTAGTAGTCTRTGGAGTATGCTAGGAGATTGAACTTACCACTTCTCCTGTTAGTTGGCTAAGTAGTAGGTAGGAACGTAGGACCAGAAGGAAACCTAGCAAAATCACCCCTTCATGTGGGAAGGGAGAGACTTGCTTTCTGGTCCCTGATTGTTGCAGTTTTYCTTCATCTTGCTTTACCTGGAACTGAAAAACTTCTGTGTTTCTTTTGATGTACAGGCATGTAAAGTTGAAGACCTTGGGAAAGTAGATTTTGAAGAGGAAATTAAGAAGAGATTTAAAATGGTGTATGTGCCAAACTGGTTCTCAGTAGACTTAAAAACTGGGGTGAGACACAACTCCTAAATCTGTTGTTCTAATTTTGATGACTGTTTGTTCACAAAGGTCTTAATATGTTACAAGTTTAGAAGAACGGTCATAGTTTACCTGATGTGTTTGATTCCTTTTRATCAGCAAGTAAGCGAATTCTCCATTCTTAATAATCTGTATCATCATTACAGAATTTTTTTTTGTTGTGGTTTAAATCCACCAATACCAATTATGAATTAATGTAATTTGGCAAATGAAGCACACTATCATTTGTGAAGAAATTTTGTTTTGTATTTCTAGCTTAGTGTTTCTTCTGCGTACACGAAGTAAAATTATAGAGTCGTTTAATACAAAACAAGTGTTTCATTCTTCTTTCTGGTGGTCTTTTTCCAACAGATGCTGACAATTACTTTGGATGAAAGTGACTGCTTTGCAGCTTGGGTATCAGCAAAGGATGCTGGATTTAGCAGTCCAGAYGGTTCTGATCCAAAATGTAGGTTTTAACTAATATTAATGTTTTATTGAGACAAAAAAAAAAATACACAGACTAAATTCCAGTATTTATGTTACAAAATATTCCATTGTTAGATATGTCAGTAGTTGCTTGGGCTTTGAGGATTATTTTCTTGGGACTAAATTCTGCAGAGAATTCTCCAATCAAAAATTTTTTTTCTGAAATATTTCAATCGTGTTCAGGTTTTCTGTTTAACTTGACTTTTGACCTTCAAGAAGCAAAAAGGAAAAAGTAATATTCCTCAACTTGGAACTATTACCTAATCTAAAGAATGTTATAGCTCATGAGTGATTCTAGAGTAATGATTTTTGAAAATTTAGTTTAGTCTTTTTGAAAAATTAGCTTTTACTGAAAGATTGTAGTGTGCAGTTTTGAGTTTGTGATACACAAATGTCTGTGCCCATAAACAGTTCATTATGGGGATGGAACTACTCAGACTTTATGGAAAGTTTTTAGCTGTGAATTGAAATGTAGGATGTTACAGTGCCTGTGATTTTTATGTAACTATAGTTTTGCGTAACAATGTCTCCATAGTAAACCTTGGAGGGCTTCTACTACAAGCACTTCTAGAGTATTGGCCTAGAACACATATCAATCCAATGGATGAAGAAGAAAACGAAATAAATCATGGTTAGTATTTTAGTATTTTCCTGTTTTAGGATTTGTTCATATGTTTTTATATATCTGTTTCTTCTTGAACAGAGCTAGCTGGACATGCTTTTTTATAACTGTCTCAGTGCGTACTRTAGTTTTTAATGTTTTATAGTATTTTTTAAGTTTGCTTTGCACTAAAATGTGCTGAGTAGCTTTTTCCTTCTAAAAATGCCAGCAAAAATATTAAGAACTTTATTCCATAAGAAAATAGGTGAATGATTCTGAAGTTTCAGAAATTCTATGCCTTGATGAAAAACAATTTCTGGCAAAATTAAGCTTGACTCTGAAAAGACAGTCTAGATTATGACAGCAAAGAGCAATAATTCATTTATTTGACATTGGTCAGTACTTTCTTGACATAATTCTGATTTGCTTGTARGCATTATGAACCATAAAAAATAAAAATTTATTGGAAATAATTATATTCARTGGATATTAAAATAATGCATGGAGTAGGTCTATACAAAACCATCTTAAATAGTGGTGTTTAAGGTAATAATGCTAAGTCTAATCAGGCCTCAGGTAAAGAGCACAGTTGTGTAAAATGCAAGATAGTGGCTAAATYTGACAGAACGAAAGAGCTCAGAAGCTTGGATTATTTTGAAATGAATTCAACCCAGGTCAGAGTTGACTGAAAATTCTTGTCTTTGAGTGGCAATTACTGCTTTCTACATATAMTGCAATTAACAGAACTGTAAGTTCAGCAATATCTTGGCATTTTGTGGCAAGGATTGTGCCAAGAGTCCTTTCTTCCTTCAAAAGTGATCTCCGGATAGGGTTATGGCACTTTGCAGGCTTCTCTGGACAAATTTGCTGATGCTCATACTTACATGTATTAGAAGACTACAGCTTGAGAGCCAAACAATATGAGAGAAGTGTTAACGGGCAGAGTTTTGCGTTGTTGGAACACTGATGCTACGCTACCAATTTGTGTGAATAATCATGGATTAGGGGAACGTTCAGAATGTGAATAACGGAATCAGAATCTTCATTTTGCTTTTAAAGTGCAAAGATTAAGAAGCTGACACTGGCCAGCGGCTTAAGAAGAAAAAGTGCATTTCTTGGACATTGTGAAAAGAGATGGGAACTTAATATCCACTTGTTTGTTTGTTTGCTTCAATGAGATGTTGGTTGAACCGTTATGAGGAAATTTGTCAAGCCATAGGATTTACCCTTGCTCTATTTTCAGYTTCATATTTGCCCCTTCTAATATGGACTTAGATTTTCCTTTTTGAGCTCTTTGCTTGATATGATTTTTCTGACCTTTCTTTAACTATATCTATTGCTGATAAGACAGCTAAAGAATTATTCATCTCGTGAGCCTATGCCATTTAAATTTATCGTGTTACCTGAATTCAACGTAATGTTCAAATTCAGTAATTAGATGATGCAACGTAACTGAGGTGGTCTTTGCTGAGTGGAAGCAAGACATCTAACTGTGTCTATCTTGTATTTCAAAATATCYGACTGACTAGAAGTCCTGTGCTCTTCACCAGGTGCATAAATAAGGCTTTTATTTTTTTTAATTATATCTTTTGCATCTTACGTGGAATCTGGTTATTCAGTGCTTAAAGACAATACTGCTAGAACTAGCTACAAATATATTGAATTTAGAGTGCAGTAACTTCAAGGAAGTGTGAGGCTAAGGTTTACTAGTTTACTGTTCTGATATCTGGCAAATCCAGGTAGAAGGGCAAAGCTGATGCTTTATGCAGTGCCCTTCAGAGTTCTGAACTGTCAGTGTAGAAGGGGAAAGAAAAAGTGAAGAATCTTTTYAGTTGATTTCCAATACATGTATTGTTCTGTTTCACAGATTCTCGTAATTCTCTTAAACTGCAGAAAACTAGTAATCGGTTACTGGCTCATGATCTCTACTTCCCTTTTCTTAAAGACTTTGAAATAGATCTCCCACAAAGCTGTACTGAATTCATTATTCTGTAGTTCCTTTTGCTATGTGTTGGAAATGTGGGGTTTCTTATTTATACTAAGCTTAATTTTTGTTTTAATTATTCAGTTCATTAGCTCTAGGTGGAAGAGACACTTTTTTTAGTCTATATATACATCAAATTTTAAGGCCTAGCGCAGTCTTACTGTTGTGTATATTTTTTCAACAGTGAATGGTGAGCAGGAGAACAGAGTACAAAAAGGAAATGGATACTTTCAAGTGCCACCACATACACCAGTTATTTTTGGTGAGGCTGGAGGACGCACTTTGTTCAGGTATAAAAACATAAAAGCGTAAATTAAGTGGCCAAGCAATCGCTTCTTTGTGCAAGTTGAAAGAAATGTTATCAAAGTATTAAGRCACACCCTTGGCAGACAAAATTGGCAGCTGTTAATGACATTCTTCCTTTGTCTAAATAAGTGTATGGGTTTGAACATCAACAAGCTGCGGAGTTTTACAACGTTAAGGGTTGTGCAATAGTTCTTTGTTACATGGCGTTATAGCTCTGAGCCCTTCTTGGTTGCCGTCTTTCTGCAAACCATTYGATTGAACATTGTTTTAGGATGAAATTATACCACTTCCGATTCTGATAGGACTTTTACTATGGGTCTGTTGCATTGGTCTTTGAGCGTTAATGACTCGGACAAAGAGGATCCTGCTCTCTAGGGAGTTGGTTCCTGCTCCCAGAATTATACTTGGTGGCCTGTGGGTCTCCAGGGTTATCTGCTCTGGCAAGTAGGAGCAGAGGTTCAATACTGTAATGTAACATGTACTGTAATGTGTAAATACTGATTATCCTTGGGGTTTTTTTGTGTTTTTTTTTTTACTTTGAAAAGCATGACTTTGGTATATGATATATCATAGAAAGTTTAATAGCACTGCAAAACAAATACCAAGTTTTCAGATACTACGAAGCATTTCATATTTGTTAATGTAGTGGATTTTAAACTTGCRTGGGGATTCCAGTTTGGTTTACGTTTTTGTTTCCCAGCCAGCATAGGCTCCAAAACTCTGCATCTTTCAATCCAGGAGTTGATCAGTAAAATAAACTTACTTTTTTCAGCTTTGAAAACTGAACTTTCTCTGCAGTTATCAATGTATTTACATTGTAGCTGGGGCTTAATCTTTGCGTCCGTTCTGTGCTGGCAGACCTTAGGTCTTTTCAGTGTTTTCTTAAGAACAAGCTGTATAAGGCATTGTTTTAGGCAGCCAGCCACACACATTGGACCTAAAAACTGGCTTGCGAAGTCTCCAGTAAAATACTTGATTAGCATTTCTAAAACCAAAATGAGCTTGAATTTAAAAGCAATTTAATATGGAATCCTGAAACACACGCATGTGGCTGTGTTCACCATTTTATGTGCACATTTCTTAAAATTAGTTTTAGTCTTTTCATTTTCATTTGATGAGATGTTAGCAGATGCTTTCCAGGCAAAGCCGATTTTTTTTTCCTAAGCAGAAAAGAACTGCCATATGCCAGTTGCCTGTCCTGTTCTCCAAATAGTTTTTTTACTTCATCACACAACTTCTGTAAACCATGAGCAAAGTAGGTTTTTTCCTCTCTGTGCTGTAACTTACAGTCATCCGAGATGCTTCTCCTCCTTTTTGCTTTAGGGATCTGCCCTCTTGCAACTACTTTTCCTGGTCTTTATAGGAAATATCTGATCACTAATATGTTTGATCTCCTAAAGGGTCGGCTAATCAGGTTCAAGCTCCCTGTCTGTTAAAAGGGCAGATCCCTTCCTGATTTTCTGATTTTTTTTTTTTTTTTTTGTATTACACGTAACAGTTACTGGTTGCCTCGCGCTTAACTCTCTCATTCACAAAACTTATTTCTGTGTGTCTTAGGTTATTATGTCGGGATTCAGGTGGTGAAACTGAATCTATGCTTCTAAACGAAACCGTGCCACAATGGGTAATTGACATCACTGTGGATGTAAGTCACGTATATARCTTTTGCTTTGCTTTTCTCTTTTTAGGTGAACTACAAATTATTTAACTACACTCAATCTGAAATGACACTTTAAATCTTTACTCTGTGCCTTCATATATTGTACTTTAAAATAATTGCTCTTGAGGACGGTATTTCAGATTCCTTGAGCATCTCATTATTTTTAGTATGGCCAGTTAAGCTTTTTATTTGCTTTCTTTTGACAAAAATTATTAGAGAAGGAATTCAAAGTAATGTGTACAGTCTGTATTCTTTTAAAGTGTGGAGCCAGGTAACAGAGTACTCTTCCTATAGCTGTAGTCTCTTGATACCTCCTAAATTCCTTTGAAATTAACTATAATCTATATAAAAAGGCTAGATATAATATGTGCATCTTCTAGATTGGAGCGTCTCAGGAGTATGACTAACTTGGAAGTTGTTTATGGGAGTTCTGTTGACTGAAAATCCCTCTTGGTTTTGGTAATTAGGAACTGAATATACTTCACACACAGCTGGAGGAAATAGGAAGTGATAACAGTTCACTCTAAATTTATTACTTTTTAAATTTGTTTCCTTCTAGAAAAATATGCCCAAATTCAATAAGATTCCCTTCTACCTCCAACCTCATTCATCTTCAGGGGCAAAAACTCTAAAAAAGTAAGTAATGCATATTTGACTCTCAAATTTGCAATAAGAGAATAGCAAGCTCAAAAAACCAGTTTGCCAAAGAGAATCGCATTGTGCTTGATGAATTCATAGAACAAAGTTTCAAGTTATTAAGCAGCAACACTCTGAAATACTGGATTATATCAGAATATTTGGAAAAACTCTAAGAGCCTTTCTGTTTTAATAGACAGTTGCTTACATTTGTGCTAAGAACTAAATACTGAAGTTTGACTTAGTATCTGATGCTTATGGTATTTCATCAGAAAACAAAAGAATGTATAGATTGCTAAACTCTTCAGACCCACCATTTTACACTCGGTCATGTTTTCTGTTTCTAACAGTGATCAGTAATGGCTTTTGCCAAGGAAACGGTATGAAACCTCACAGTAGGGAATGCAAGGTAGTCTGCCCATCACCTTAGCTGCAACTGTGGGCTGCATAGGTCAGAAATCAATACAAGTCCTCAGATATGAAGTCAGTCTTGTGGACAATATACCTACCATTTATCTGCAACAATTCCGGGTATTTTTCATGAATGTCTAGTTCTCAGTAATCCCTTTTCTAGTGAAAGAATGAGGGTTGTGTACAGTACTCTTAATTGAAAGTTTGTTTTTAAAATAACTTATCACTTTGAGTCCCCTTTCTCTGTGTAAATTTTCAGATCAGTAGCTGTTATGTCATGCAGTATTTTGGATGATCCCGATAAGCTCCTTATAATATAATAAATTTAATAACAAGTTATCTTTTATATTTGTGTGGTTTGCTACGTATAGGGTATTGTGAAGATAAGAAATCTGGCTGCTCTGTTTTTTCTGGCAACCTTTGCTTATTTTATATAGAGATCGACTGTCAGCAAGTGATATGCTTCAGGTGAGAAAAGTGATGGAACATGTTTATGAGAAAATCATAAACTTGGATAATGAGTCTCAGACAACTAGCTCTTCCAATAATGAAAAAGCAGGAGAACAAGAAAAAGAGGAAGATATTGCTGTGTTAGCAGAAGAGAAGATTGAACTTCTGTGCCAGGATCAGGTAAGTTACTCAAGTGTTCTAGCCTCTGAACAAAAACAGTGTTTAATGATGAATCAGTTGTGAATTTCTGAATACTGATCTTGAAATATGCTATAGATAAACTCTTCCCTTTGAAACTAAGTGAGTGTTTTGACCTCATATTAACTGATTGCCAGCACAAGTTCACACAGTTGCAGATAGCTGGATCAAAGAATTTATACAGTTTGCCTATTTCACTGGTTCTGAGAAGTAGCCTTTCTAGGATTATTTACTTATACTGACACAACATATGGACTTAAGAACTTCTATGGAATTTTATTAAGTAGCTCTTAGTCTGATATTACAGTTCTCTAATTATGTTCAGTGGAGTATTTTTAGAATAACGCTTCAAATTTTATACTGAACAAATGAGTCCTCCTATTTGGGCTCTTGTATGTCTTCTAAACCTCTTCTCAATCAGAATACTCATGAAATAAGCCATCATCATAATTCTCTGCAGTACAACTCAGATTAAATAGCTGAGCAAGTTGTTTATTTTTAGAACATTTCTAGCATTTTTTGCATGTTTCTAATTCTACATTTTCAGCAAAGTTTAGAATTTTTCCAAAAACAGGGATTGTATAGTAAGTGTAATAACAAACTCAAGACATGCAGCTGCACAGTTGCGCAAAGTTACACCAAACTTAGCTGTTTCTGGAACAGACTTACAACATTTTCCTGGTGATGATTCTAACRGAAGCTACAACACCTATTTTGAAAAGTTATTTGTAGCATACATTTCTGGAAGTATGTGAGGCATGATGAGCACTGAGACACATAAAGCAGAGCTGAATAAAAAAGCCTTGTGATTTGTTTGGAAGTGTTCTTCTCAGTATGACAGTTGCTTGTGTGAAGGTTAAATATTGAGGGGATGGTTGTTATATGAAGTTGTATGTTACATTAATAAGACCTTTCAGTAATGTTATTTACCTACAGATTTACTTGCTAATTGAAAAATCTGAGCCTTTGTATCGTTTGTCTTGGATGCCAATTCACTATAGAAGTGTCTTGCACAACCAAGGTGTTTTATCTTTGAATTTCTGACARTCCAGCAGACTTGTAGAATAAAAGGTGAATTCTTACTGTTCAGGTTTTRGATCCGAATATGGACCTTCGAACTGTAAAGCACTTCATTTGGAAGAGTGGTGGTGATCTGACGCTTCATTATCGCCAGAAATCAACGTGAAGGGAGTGGTGGACTCAAATGGTTACTCATTTACTTGACCATACTGTACTGGTTCCAAGAGTAGTACTATAGAAGCCCACTGAACCCCTAAGGTAGATGAGACTTCTAATGACTCAGTATGGACGGAAAGTATACATTTAATTGAAGTGACTAATAGATCTGTAATATAGAGGAAAAAAAAATCTATATGACTTAAACTAAAGTCTGTCCTAGTCTCAGCCAATGAGATGGGAAGTCCCCGAGTGGTTCGTGTTGTGTGAGGTGTACAGAGAATGGATGATAATCCAGTGCAGACTTTTGCTTCCTCCTTTTGGCTTTTGTTTTTCCAGAACATTATATCCTCATCTGCTCACGCTTGATATGAAACAGTTTTGGCCATATTAGTTGCTGTGTTCACAACATAATTCAGAACTGCACACAAGGTATTTTTAGTACATTCCATTCATAAAGTACCTACAGTGGTTTTTCACAGGTTACTCAAACATTTCTGCCACTTAAAGAAATTTGGAAAAAACRCAACAGAAACAGCTATTGCATACTTGAAAGAACTGGCCCATTTAATTGTAAGTGAAGGGTTAACAATAGACTTGTTTTAGTACCGCAACTCAAATGTTGCTTTAGAGAGCTATTGACATGCAGAATAAGAACACTAGATAAATGTTGTAGCAGGGTCAGTCCAGTGATGCTGTGCATCATAATAAAGTAAACATGCTTTGCAGCAACTTAAGAAATTTTTTAAAAATACACATAACTACTTCCTGCACTGTGTCCTAGTTGTTCTAAAGACACGCTAGTCAGAATTTCTGGTAACTGTGCTCTAAACTTATGTGACATTTTGTTAAAACTTCAGACTATTCTGAAAATAACTTCATATGTTTAGTGTTGAACTTTAAAAACTCCACAGCAGATTTCATATCCATRATATAAAAATACATATTCCTTTTTTTCCAAAGTTTTATATGCAGGGTTTTTTGTTATAGATGTATGCAGATCTTCTTTTCACTGTTATTTCTAAAAATCGATGGCTGTCATAGACTCATAGTAGTCTTTTATAGAGTTTAACTTATTGGGGGGAGGGGGTAAAGACATTTCAACTTTTGGTGAGAAAATGTGGGACTGTCCCAGAAAACCATTTGTATCCAGAAGAAAAATACAAATCCTCATAAAGAAATTGTGTAAAAATGACTCTTGTCTGAAGCAGAAGCACAAGTGCCTTCAAAGGGCAGTATATTATTCGAGTTTCTTCAGGAGACATATGCTCTTGCCCTTCCTGTATCTTGCTATCAAGATTTAGGTTGAGGCCTAAAGAAAGTCCYAATAGATTATATTACTGGGATTGTATTGGTCAAACAAAAAGTAAAATATTTTTCATTGTATTTTATTTGAAAAATATTCAAATCATTACCTTCTGCRCTCTTAACCTAGCGAAACAAACTCATTGCTTAAACAAGAAAATATGGTTCAGAATTAAGCTAGCATGTCTTTTTCCCATCTTTTGGAAGAGTCAGTTTCAGTTTTTAAACCCCATTTCTGTGTATACTCAGTTTGACACAATTGTGCTATAATGGCACATTTTTAGTGATATTTGTGAATTAAATTGTTGAACAGAATTGTAATTTCTATTGATAAATTGTCCTGACTTGTATTTATTAATAGCAAGGGTCTATGCTTTGTTCTAATAGACACTTTTTTCTTTCCCCCCGGTTGTCTTGCTATCTCTTTGTATACATTGTAATTGCTCCCAGTTATTTTGTCTGAAATCGGCCAAGGTCTTAACTTTTCTTTTTTCTAACCATCCCAAAATTGCAGTTTCRGGAAAGATTGACAGAAGAGTCTGCAATGCCAGAAGGGTAAATGATCTGTTTCACAGTTGTATAGAATAAAAGGCTTTAGTTAAAATATTTTAAAGTTGTTTTGTCTATTGGATCACTTATGCAAATTTAGAAATTGGACCAATCCCACTAAATGGTTGTACTACAAAGCACTACAAAGGTGGCTCAAATAATGGAATGGYTCAAGTAATTGCAGTGCCTTCAAATTCCCCTGATGAAGATCTTGTAATATGGTTGAATGTAAGAATTTGGTGGGCATGCAGGTCTTCAAATGCAAGCTTTGAGGTCCTGTTGAGGAGGAGAATGTACTCAAGTAAAGCTGTTTGCATAGGCAGTGCTTCCTTCTGTACTACAAAAATACATTGTGCCAACGTACTACATCGGAAAGTAGTCTCCTGCTGTAAGTAACTGGTGACTCAAGCCATGCTGACACCGAGTCTTCTGGATGTGAAAGTTTAGCACTGTAAGAGACAAGTGGGAAACCAAGATTGGGTTATGTGATGCTGGAAATGATCCTGAAAACAGAACACCCAAAGCCTCTGCTGTGGGGACTGTCAACAGGGCTGCTCTCCGAAGAGGAGGCAGCTTTGTGCTGAGATTCAGTGACCAGACGTGTTCCCAGATACAATCACAGCTCATTGGAGCATTATTACTAAAAGTAGAGTTCCTGTCTGTCAGAATCRGAGGAGAGGCCATTGATTTGCAGAGGTTTCCTTAATTTACAAGTTCATATTGAAAAGGACTTGTAAATCTGTTTAGTGGCATAATSCGTACTCAGAAAAACATTTAATTTTCCAATAACAGGTGACTTTCTCTTAGGGTTAACACTGAAAACAGAAGAGCTAGATTCAGCAGTTATAGCTGAAGTGCTAGTATCACTTTAGGAAGGGAAGAAGTACTTGAAGGATTTAGCAATTAACTATTAGAAGTGCTAAGAAATTACTCGAAACAAGCCCTGGGCAAGAGATGATAATGTGGTTCTACCTCATTGCCAGCACTGGCAAAAAAGTGACTTGGGATTTATTAGTTTGATTGTTCATATTCTGTGGGATGGGTAATGAGGGGACTGACATTAAACTRCTCAGCCAATTTTAAGAAAAGTACTGGAGAACTGCTCAAAGAAAAACCTTCACATGTTTCAAATAAGAAAGCTGAAATGTGAGAGTCTCTTCATCAAGTTGGTCTGACGGTTGCTAACTCAAGGGGGAGAGGGAAGCTGCAGAGGCCAGTTTGCCAAAGTGAATGGGAAATGCCTGGGAAGGAGAGAGGATGCGTTAACCAAAGGTGAAGGCATAGGCCTGCCCTTATGTCATGAGTCTGGTTACGCTGCTCTTCGGCCAGTGCAACATTAT
Organism: Apteryx rowi; assembly: GCF_003343035.1. Classification (NCBI taxonomy): domain Eukaryota; kingdom Metazoa; phylum Chordata; class Aves; order Apterygiformes; family Apterygidae; genus Apteryx; species Apteryx rowi. The sequence continues at coordinate 569,964 of NW_020451216.1, read as the reverse complement.
GCCTAGGTACTAATTTTTCTTTCACAAAGGTTCCACCTGGTTCAGACCTTCTACCCAAGAGTTTCTTGAACTTGACAATTATAATCAATCTTTAAGCACAGGATCTATACCTGTAGGTGCACTGATGGTTCCTGAACAGAGCCAGATGGAGTTACCACCCAGGTAGCTAATAGGTAACAGAACTGTTAAAAGCACATGCAAACTTAACTACTAAGAAAGTGATTGACTAAAATAGTTTTCTTCAATGTGGGGTGAGGTCTTTCCTGTAAGCTATTGCCTCCTTTTTAGACACAAATTGAAGAAAGTCACTTTGTACAGGCATCATGCAGACATCAGAGGTACTCATTAGTGACYGGACCTGGGAATGCCCAATCTGTCTCCAAGGATATTTTGACACTGTTCCAGCTGTCTATTTTGTGGGACTAGATATTACTTGACATAGTTTAGAAATGGAACCTAACCCAAACAGTTGCTTTGAAATTTCTGTTGCAGCAGAAGCAAGGCAAATTAGTACTTGCTTAAGGCAAAAGCAAGGAGGGAGTATGTATAGGAATTAGTGGCAATACCCAGGAAGTGCCAGATTAGCACAGTCAAATAAAATGTGATGAGTAAATAATAGTTGCTTTCATTTAAGAGCAGCCGGCGGCAGTGGTAGCTAGGTCTTTCATTTTGAGCTATTGCTTGGAAGAGAAAACATTTGCCCAGGAAGGGGGAGGTGGAGAGGGGTAAGAGCTGTGAGGGGAATTCTATATTAAAGACTTGCCCCTGTGAGGCTTTCCATTTCTGCTGAATTCATGAGGCTGGAGGGCAGAAGCACAGAGGGTGCRTGCCTGGCCAAGGTCTCACACTTCCCGAGTTAGTGCTGTAGTCCTTAGTGCTATGTGAATCATGCTTTTAAAGGTATGAGATCTTCCTTATTAAGAAAGATTAAATTCTGAACTCCAAGTAGCTAAAGTGCATAATTCAAACCCATCAGTGCGCACGTGTGTGTCTTGATCTCTGCTCATTGTTGCAGCCTCTCCCACTGTAGCGTTATCAGTTACAGCAAAGAGGCATTCAGTCAAGTATGGCACCTTGGGTTAGCAGCTTCTAAACATAGATTAGTCGAGTCTGTCAGCAGATGGATGCAGATTTTAGTAAGTGGGCAAGCCTGCTGTGAAAGTTCAAGAAGGAGAGAAAAGTCACCTCTGCTTGRATTTAGTATTTCAACAACTCTTTCCAGGAGCTGTTCACCTTAAAGAAACYAAACATCTTCATTCATGATGGAATTAGCTTAGCATCCAATACTGTTGGTTATAAAAAGTTTGCATGTTTATCTCCAGGACACTTATTCCATAGCATGTTTTTTGGGGGGGGCTAGGATCATTCCTAGTATAGGGTTATGCTGCCCAAAGTTACCATGCTACCCCCCTGAGATGGGGCAGTTGCTTTTTATGCCAACCCTGACCACTGGTCGGTGAAAGGTTGCACTCCTACACCTAGTTCTGTACATATTAGAATTAAGTGATTTGTTTTGGAAGGGACAACTTGATCTAGGCCTCTGACATTAGTCCTGCTTGGGGCAAAGTTAGATCAAGTTGCTTAGACCTATGTCCAGTAGAATTCAGAGTATCTCCAGGGATAGAGGCTCCACAGCCTCTCTGAGCACCACATCATCACCCCGGTGCTCTGACTTATTAGGCTTAGCAGAGACATGTCTCAGTGGAGATGAAGACATGAGTTTTGCCTGGTCACAGCTGTAATGCTTGAGCGCCTGGGAGCCACTCTGGGATTCTTATCATCTGCCACATTCAGTCCTCAGGCTTGGCCATTGATGTTAACAGAGATTATCATATTGTGTGGCCCTACTGAGCTGCAAAGCAATGTCTAACTCGACATGCGCTGCCTCCACACTGTAAAATTAGTGTAGGACATTCGCAGGCCACATCATCCCTTTGTCTTTTTTGCCATCACCGTGCTGCTGCTGAGATAATCCTTCCAGGGTTTGCAAAAGGAAGATCACCATCAGGTTTAATAGGTGCTCCCAAAGTTTACCTAAGCGAACAGGATGCTACACAACCCCTCCTAGGTATTTGGAAGCAGTAGCTGTTTGGGACTACACCTGATTGCAGTGTATTTCTTAAAAATTAGTCATTCTGTTTATCTCAGATCAGCACAAAATACTATTTTTTTTTTTAGTTTCCAAACTGGCCTGTCCTCACAGGCCTTATGAGGTATATTTCTCTTCTTTCAGCTGTATCATCTGGTATTGCACTTTCCTCTGATCATTCCCTTCCTGAATTTCCTCAAATTAAGGAATGAGATAATCACAAATACTCCAGCTTAGTCTACAGCATACAGTCTGCATCTGACAGGATGGTGCTCCTGGTGTATTTCCAGCAATGGGAGGAAGGAAGTGCAGCAGACACACCAACAGGACAAGTGAATCCATTTTTCTGTAGCATAAGACTTGGTACCTTCCACTCACAGGAGCTGTTGGCAATCTTATTTTTTATTTATTCTGAAACTGAAGAATTTATAAGCAGCTCTGTCATTTCTGCACTGCACAGTAAAGGAATGCTTTCCCCTTCTCCACCTTATTTCAGTTTAGCTCTTAAAGCTCTAAGGTGGTGCCAAGTAGTACAGCTTCATCCATCTCAAAAGGTACTCTCCAACTTGTCAGAGATAAGGAATTTGATTAGGATGTTAAAAACCTTAACTCTTTTAGCATTTAAGTCGTACAGCCATATGTTACATGAATACAGCATTCTATTGCTAGAGGTTAAAGGTCTATACAGTTCTCTAAATTCGCATATTAAACAGATTTTTCTTTGGACATTATGAGAACCAATTTTTTCCCCCAACAAGAACCAATTGCCATAAAGTAGGCTAGACAGAGAGTACCATAAATGTTAAGCTCTTTATTACTGTGACATTTGAAATGTGAACTTGGACATTTCCCGCTTTGAAATTTCTAAAGGGTACTTAGGGTACAGCATCACTTAAGTAAGCTGCCACAAGCTTAAAAAACATAGTGTTGACAAAGGTGGAGTACTAGRGAACTGTCCTGAGCAAACAGAAAACATAGAACACTTAGTTGTTTTCAGTCATCAGGCTCCAAGACTGAACAAAAACTTACTGATAGCTTAAATTACATATTCTTTATTCTTAATTTTTGGCTATTTGCACATGTAGCTGTCCATTAGAGGAAGGGAAGAAGACGAAATTTATTTTAGCAGTGTAGGGGAGGAAAAAAAAAAAGGTAGCTATTACAGACCATTTAGCAGACTAGACTTCTCTTAATTCCTGAATAATTAACACCTGTATTTAGTGCTTACTTCATTCTTTTAAGGAGGAAGAAAATATTTTGGCCATTCTTTTCTAAGCTACTGTGTGCTATGTGTTAAGACTGCACTAGTCTTAACCGCACTGTTAAGACTAGTGCAGTGATTAAGAAATCTTAGGAAAAGTTTTTATTCAACAGTATATCATCTGAAGACCTGTCCCTTGTTTCATGGCTTCATCTACACCATTCTGCTGAAGCTGAGCTGTCACATGCAAGTCTGTGTGACCTAGACTCCCCATCCCATGCTGTTACAATATTTTAGCCTAGTCAGTCATTCTGTTCACTAATCTTCATCAGGCTCGATGCAGAAAAGCATTAGGGGTGAGGGGAAGAGRAGGGAATTTGACACTGTATTGTGCCAAATAAACCTACAAACTTATAGCTTAAAACATGTCTAATATTGCACCTGATTCTCTTAGTCTGCAGAGGATCATAGTAACTATCAGCTATAGTGAAGTTATTCCCGACCAGTTTAAAATTCCATGATAAATTGCTGCCCTGAGGGGTATAAAAACCTTCAGGTTTCTTAAATTGTTACATGTTTCTTACTAATCATGTAACACAAAGGTTCAAATGGTGGAAAATATTTCAAGACAAATGCAAACAAAAAATAAAGCTCCAAGAAGCAATAGATGTGTTGCACAGTGAGTTCCATTCCAGTGCCTTAAACGTAATGATTTTTATAAAAATACTAATTGGGGATATAGAAAAGCATAACCATAAAAGCTATTCCTCTGTTACTAGAGAAATCAAGACATGCTCAACTCTGTTTATAAGGTTAATCACCCTAAATTCACATGGAATTGACTTGAATCATCTTTACTTTAATAAACTTAATTTTCAAACAACCACCAGCATTCTTCCCTTGATTTTTTTAAGCTGTGAGACTATCATATAATCCACTGAAGAGCTAAAGTGAGTAACAGAACACACCCACTCCATTTTGTCCTCTCTATATGTTGCAATTTCAAAACTTAAACTACTTCCTTTCCTGCAAAAATAGTTTTAGAAGAGATGTGAATAACTGTTATAGCAAAAGGAAAGGCTAAAGCAAGAAAAACAAGTTTGCAGAGTAATAAATATGAATAAAGGTATTTTGGAGCAGGGAGAGCTTTAAAAGTCGCAAGATCCATCAAACTGAGGCAAACCATTAGCAAATTTTCCCAGCAAGTCAAAGCTGTAAAATAACTTTTTAAATGCTATCAAACATACTGGGAAAGTCACCATTAAAGGTCACTATTCAGGCAGAATGCCTTCATAAAATATATTGAAGAGCAACTGTAAGCCAAACTTTAATCCAAGAAGTTCAAGCTTTACCCGTGTCCAAATAGTTTTTGCATTAATTTCTCCTTTTAAGAGAACTGAATAATTCGTTGATTTTGAACAGTATTCAAACAAAGTCTGAATACAAATCAAACCATGATGGGAGAAGATAATAGGATAGGTATTTCATATGAATTTACATATTTTTAWAATATTGTCTACACTAACAAAATAGAATGGCTGTAGTTCTCTCAAGATCAGAAAAATATTCCAAGCTGTAGCATTACAGCATATTGGCAGTCTGGCAACAAAAGCAGCGTCCTTTTCACTGATCTTGTGCAGCTTCCTCTTTCTGTTCACATGCTTTTTCATCATCAGGTTTTAATGGAGTAGTGGATAACAAGCTCTCAGCACTGTTCAGGAGCAGTTTTGTTTCTTGGTTGTTCGGATCAGTTCCTAGTGTTGTTTTTGAAGAAATTTCATTAGGAAGAGCAAGAGAAGGTAAAGATGAAATTGAAGGTATTAGCTGGTCCAACTCAGGCTGCTTAACTGAACCTTCAGGATACATGGTTAAGTCTTCAGGGTCCAAGGCTGTGGGATTCTCTGGAAACAGAAATAGTTTGTAAAAATTAAAGCCTGCTGATGGACAGTGCTCTGGCTTCCGTATTTCTAGAACCTCAGCTTGAATGAAATACCTCTTAGACACATAACACAGATCCACAACTCTCATCGCTTCCTGATGAAATACATAAGCTGCGTTACCTCAGTTCTCCCAAAATGCAGAATTTCTGGAGGTACAGTAAATTTTAGGAGACCATGAACTATTTGGTCTATATCGTTCTTATGCTACAGATGTTTTCTTTAGTGTTACAATTCTTACCCTTCTGCCTCCCTTCTCAAAGGAAACAGAATCCATAAGGTGAAAAAATTTTCTTTCTAAATAGAAAAGTTGCACTTTTCACACACTGCAATTTTGTTTTCACTTTTTCAAATGTGAAAACAAGCCTGTAGTACAAAAATTGCCATTGATTTTAGAAATATATACTTTTAAGCTCAGTTTAATTTGGATCATCAATATTTTCAGTTAAAGAATAAAAGCGACATACCACAACCATATAAAAATGCCTATCAGTTTTTGCCTGTTTCTACAACTGAATTCTATTATTTCTTCCACCTCATTTTAGCCAAATCCCCTTTCTGATGTTTCAGCTAAAAGGAAAGTTTCTTAATATTGGCTTATTTCCAAAAAGYATGACACTTGATTGGGCATTAATTGATACCATTCTAGAGATCAGGTCAGAGGTGTGGCAATGTTGAATACACTTACCAAAATAAGGAGTAGCTTCGCTGTTAGACATTAACTTTTCAGTGCTTCCTAAAGTGTCTGCTGCTGGCATGTTGAAGGCGGCAGACATGTCAGACACTTTTGTTAAGTCAGTGAGTTCAGGAAATGAAATGCCAGACATGTCTAGAAATCCTGAAGGAGAAAGTGAACATCGCAATACTGCTTTAGATACAGTACAAAATTCTAGATTCAACAGGATGTGTTATATCCAAACAGAAGACAGTGAAGTCCCCTCCCCACCAAACGCAAATAAAATAATAACCTAAAAAAATCTGCTGAAGTCAGTGGAAAGACTTTCACAGATTTCATTAACCTTCATCAGGTGCACAGCATGAAAATTCTATAGCTCTGAAATCCACTGTAGTCAAAAATCACAATGGAAACATCAAGGCTCATAGTTCTGTGTTTAAGTCTCAAACTTGTTTAAGACTCTATTAGTTTACTTAGATATCCTCTAAGAAATTGCTGGGGGGAGAGGGGGAATAAACAACAACAAAAGAACACCACACACATACCTGGATCCATAACTCTCTGGACAGGGGGAGGAGGAGAAAGTGAGCTTTCTGGTGAATAGCCGCTCATTTCTCGATCTGTGGACTGATCCAAGCTCATAACTATTTCAGAGTTTTCATTCTGAGAAGCAGGTGCCAATAATGGAGTCTGGAGTAACACAATAAGAAGGAAAATCAAAGTAATTTTTTTATACTAAAAGCTTCATCTGAAGAAGACCTTCCTATGAACGCATTCCACCTCAGTCTCCAAGTATACCAATTCAGAGATAATCTGTGATGCTGGAACTGATACTCAAGTCACTGATTAGGACAGACCCCAATGTACCCTTTCAAAGCCTGTATGTTCTTAGAAAAGTCCATACTAAATCCTTGTACATGTATTTTACTTCCTAGCAAGAAGGGGATTCTTCTAACGTGGTTCTCATTCATTGATACAGCTGTAGTATGCAGGTCTTTAGAACAAGAAGTATTTGGCAAAAATTTATTTCAGCTCGCCCAGATGAAAAAGTAACTGGAATATCTCTAATTGCACCCAAATACAATGAAGAATATGAAAGAATACCACTTGCAAGTTTGAGGAAATAAAGGGCACAGCTGAGCAAAAAAGGAATCTCTCATGCTATCCTTCCTGTCAGCTGCTCAGCAATATCAGTTCTCACTTGCCSTTCACCTAACTCAATTTCATTCAAGCAAAATTGTATGTTGTACTCAAATATATTGTATTATAAATGTTCTAACAAGTATAAAATTTGGATACAACTCCAGAGGACTCGCCAGAAAGAAAGTTTTCTTACATACCTCTGTGTAACCATTAGTAGATGGTACAGGAGTTCTGGCTTCTGATGGTAAGGGTGAAGGTGGTTTGCTTTCTGGCTTTTTCTTTGGTATTATAGACTGTGTTGGAATTCTGTGCAAATAGCCATATCCAATACCACATCCTAAACTGTGGAAACAAAGTAGAACAAGTCTTGAAAAAGGTATTCTGATCAAAGCTGTAAGTGTTTTCAATTTTGACTCTTTAAAACAAAGGATAATAGAATTTTAGAGTACTTAATCTATAGTAAGAAAAAGCTATCTGCAAGAACCATTTCCGTTATGATACTTAAGGAGCACTGCAGTTGACACTTAGGTATACCTAGCTCAGCTTTCAGTTGATTTATTTCCAATGACCTTTACAAAATATACACTCTGACTTGGTTTGGATTTTTTTCTTGCTCTATTGGAATGCTTGACTGTGAGAATATAGCTAGTAAATCTGCTACCAGGAAAGTCAACATATGTTTTGCCATTGGTTTCAACTCAAACAGAATTAGAACCAGAACATGTCTTCATAATTCTCAGCTACCTTTTTTTATTGAAAGAACAGTTTTATGCGACAAATGTAGGAAAACAAGGCTTAACTTGAAAACAAAAAGCTAAGATCAGTGACAATACTCTTAACAGGAGCTCATTTACAGTGAGTGTATAACCTGTCATCAGTCAGCGACTGACCGCAGATCAGTACCTTCCTTCTCCACCCCAAGCTCCATTGGGAGTCACAACTACCTCTCGAATGGAGTCTGCTTCAGTGTTATAAACCATCAGCTTCAGCGGCTTCCCCTCATGGGATTCAATCAGTGAAAAGAAATCCTCTGACTAAGGAGGAAAAAAAAAAAAGTAAGAGTTACTCAACTCAAATCTGTAAGGCAAGGGGCTGGAACGAAATTAAATTTTTATTTACTTCAAAATGAGATTAAGTGATCAATGCTAAAACCCAAAGACAGATCAAAAATCACTAGTGTAGTTTGATCTTTAAGAGCAACTTATTTTATTGACAGATTAAAAAAAAGTAACGTTTACCTCTGTCATAAAGTGTCTACCATAAATATCAACCTCCCAAAAGAGACTATCCACATACACTTGTTGTGTGCACAATTAGATTAAAAAAAATAAAATACAGTGTACCCTTGGCAGGCACGAAGAACATCACTACTTAGAGGAACACACGCCCTACCTCCTGAAGAATCTGATCAGATCCAACAATGTAGTCAGTGTATGGCTGCAGACCAGCTAGAGCTGCAGGAGACGCAGGTTCAACATCCTGTGAAAGAACGATATATGTTAACATCTTGGAGAAGTTTTGAAATAGCAATTTACATTCTGTTCTTAGCAATTTGCTGGACAAGCAAAGAATTCTGTCTCACCAAAACATGCCACACATGTTCATTGGCTCCCTGGAAACTGCAGAACCTCACGCTGGCACCAAGAAGACCTTGCCCTCCCCACATGTTACTGGGGATCACCTCCACCTCTCTTATTTTCATTGTTTTGATATTATACACCTCCAGCTTCACTGGTTTTTCAGCATTTGCCTTCAGCAGATCTTTCAGCATATTGTTTTCTTTATTCTATAGAGCACAGAAAGAGGTATATTGTTAACATTATTTCTAGTTGCACCTGTAACACAAAGATTTTAAGCCTGGAAGAGGCTGAACTAAGAACCAATGACAGTCAAAAGTTTAGGTTCTGCCTTCTACAGTCCCAACAGTTCAACTTTTTGTTAAAAAAAAAAAAAGTCAGTAGTGTCAGCTCGTGTCCTTTTATATTACTAATCTCTCTTACTCACTTTCAGCACATATTCTCCCACTCTTTAAAATTACTATTAAATAACATCAGCAATATTAGACCTCAACTATGTAGTAGTAACAATAAGCAGCAACATTTTATTTCATGCCTCTAATCCTTTTCCTTACTCAATAATCAGAGTCACTGCAATCTGACTGTGAAAAGACAGAATATTTGGGAACACTTTAGAGAACTATCATTATTTCTGTAAGGTATTAGCCTAGACTGACTAATCCTCCACTGGAATCTGCCACTACAATGATCATTTCCAGAGAGACATGCACACTAATAAAAGCAAGGCAAAACTAAAGAATTCAGCTGGTATGTAACTAGGATGAGACATATAGTCAAAACTGAGACCCTTTTAAACAAAGAGTATGTTGAAATTTACTCAATTCTCTTCTTTCATAACTCACCATGCAGGAACTATGTTCCTGGTCTTAAAGCTTAAACAGACAATGCCAYGTGGCACCTTTCCCCTTGTTAATGATTTTTTTTTTGTTTTATCAAGTGTTGAAACAAGTTTGTTTAAACAAATTTTGAGCTCTTACCGCTGACTCACCATTTCAATATTCGCCTTGTGGCGGAAAGTATGCATAAGTAAGTTAACATAACATTCATGATATTAGTCTGCTAGGAAGTCAGGGTGACTAGAGATAGGTAAGTCTTTCCTCGGATATGAATCCAGACAATCAGAGAGGATTTTAAACATCACTAAATTTTATATTATATTTTTAACACCATATGTGATGTCCAATATGACAAGCTTTCTCTACTGCAACAGCTTTCTCTTCCACCTTTCATCAGTACAATACTGTATTTTATTCAGAAGAAAAAAAATCATTTGAGACTTACAAGCCTAGTGTGTCCTATTGCAATAATGAAATCAAAGAAAGGTTCCAATCCTCCTTGTTGAGCTGGAGAGTTTTCTTGAACCTGCAAAGTGTACATTTTATTTTTACTGAACATTAATCTGTGGTTACATTAAGTGACAGTATTAATCTTTACACTTAATTCAACATCTACTTTTGAATTGAACTAGAGATGCGATATCAAATAAGAGATCTTGGGAAGTGGTCCAGCATTGTGATTTTATTTTTATAGTGTTACTAACAACAAGTGTCCAAATTAAGCTGCAGAAGACAGTTTGTGAACTACTGTACAAGACACATTGTGATGCAGAGTGCACAGCATGGAATTATTAAACACTGAGCACTTTGGAGAAGAGCTTAGTTTTCAAAGAGTTAGTTCAGGATTTTCTTACACTCTACTAATTGCTTGAGCACATTAAGAGTCCCTGGTTATACGACAGCCATCCAGTTTTTCCATAAGCACAGATTACCACATTCCACAGCACCTTAGAATAGGAACACCAAAGCAGGTACGCTACAAACACATGGATATCTACAAGTACTGGTCAAAAATAAGAGCTTGCCATAACTTACAAAAGTTTTTAAGAAAAGTTTCACATAAGAGTCACAATGTCTCCATTTCAATACAAACAAGTTATCACCACACAGACACAATACAGAAATACAGAGAAYACCTATTAAAATGTAGTTCACACTGGGGGAAAAAAATAATAATATAAAAATTATGCAAAACTTGATATATAGAGGGTATATGAGAGTGTATCCATTTAGAAGTATGCTAACAAAGCAACATAATATTAACAGAGCCATTGCAAACACGCTAAAAATTTGCATCGGTTGTGACTTTGCTACTACTTTTTTGCAAATTCGGCAATACAGCCCATAACCTATAACATACTTGAGGCCTGAAAGCCATCCCACACTCTAAATACTAAGCTACAACCTGGACAGCCTCCAAACTAAGACGATCATGGCTAGCAAAGTCCACCATTCCCTCAGAGCTATACATACTTTAAAGCAGTTTGGTAACAAGGTAAAATATCATTATAATCCTTTCTTCTTTAAATAAGTAAAGCCGCATCTATATTAGAGCTTTTCCTGACAAACTGTCTACGTAAGTTTAAAAATAAAAAATAATAAAATATTAGCAGAAGTTTATGAAGCAGAAATACATGCTTTATTATTAAATAGTCAAGACAGACCACTGTTTACCACAATTTGAGTAGAAATCAGTAACTTTCACCACAGTCCTAAATTGTATCAATGGCAAGCAGCCAGTTTGTGCTGACTCAACCTAAAGGTAAAACRTTTAGGTATAAAGAACTGTTCCTGTTCTAAATCAAGTGTAAGAAGCCTTACAATGAAACTATCATGGAACACAAGCTCAAGGATTAAAATGTACACAAAAAGAAATGAATAAAAATTATTGTGCAGCAATAGTTTATGGAGCTCAGAAGATTTGTTCAGCAGGTGTGTAAAGGCCATRCAGATTTCCATATGAAGTTGTCAGCAACAAAGAACTGCAGTACTTGGTGTCAGAATGACACTGTATTGAAAGTGCTGTTGTACGCACTCCCTGGAGAAAAAACTGACTTCATTTCCTGCACGCTGTGGTCATGAAAATCTTCAATCACCTTCCAATACAGACAGCTAAGCAGTATGTTACACTTAACATAAAAAAAGGAAGTGTTTCATGACCTACGGATTTTCCTGATTGAATAACTCAGTTGAGGGGATAGATGAAGCAGATTACATAAGGATACTGGGACCCTAAACACAACTGGCTTGAGAGGACCCTTAACACACATGACTGGATGAGGGGAGAGCACCGGATGTTGTTGACTTTAGTAAGCTTTTTGACACTGTCTGCCATAGCACCCTCATAGACAAGCTGATGAAGTACAGGCTCGATAAGCAGTGAATGAGGTGGATTGAAAACTGGCTGACCTGCTCAGAGGGTTGTGATCAGCGGCATGAAGTCCAGTTGGAGGCCAGTCAGTAGTGATGCCCCCTGAGGGAGCCAATACTGTTTTACCTCTTCATTAATGAGCTGGACGATGGGATGAGGGCACCCTCAGCAAGTTTGCCGATGATACAGAACTGCGAGTGGCAGCTGATACGCAAGAGGCCTGCTCTGCCGTTCAGAGGGACCTCAACAGGCTGGAGGGATGGGCAGAGAGGAACCTCATGAAATTCAACACAGGGAAGGAATAACCCCATGCACCAGTACAGGTTGGGGGTTGACCTGCTGGAAAGCAGCTCTGTGGAGAAGGACCTGGGAGCGCTGGTGGACAACAAGTTGACCATAAGCCAGCAATGTGCCCTTGTGGCCAAGAAGGCCAATGGTATCCTGGGGTGCATCAGGAAGAGTGTTGCCAACAGGTCGAGGGAGGTGATCCTCCCCCTCTACTCAGCCCTGGTGAGGCCACATCTGGAGTACTGCGTCCAATTCTGGGCTCCCCAGTACAAGAGAGACATGGAGCTACTGGAGCAAGTCCAGCGAAGGGCTACAAAGATGATTAGGGGACTGGAGCATCTCTYTTTCGAGGAAAGGCTGAGAGAGCTGGGCCTGTTTAGACTGCAGAAGAGAAGACTGATAGGGGATCTTATCAATGTATACAAGTATCAAAAGGGAAGGTGTCAAGAGGATGGAGCCCGACTCTTTTCAGTGGTGCCCAGCGACAGAAGGCAAAAAGCACAAATTGAAATACAGCATATTTCATTTCCATAAGAAAATGCCTTTTCACTGTGAGAGGGCACTGACCACTGGAACAGGTTGCTCAGAGAGGTTGTGGAGTCTCCATCCTCAGAGACATTCAAAACCTGCCTGGACATGGTCCTGGGCAACCTACTTGAGGAAATGGGGTTAGACCAGATGACCTCTGAAGATCATCTTCCAACCCCAGCTATTTTGTGATTCTGTGATTTTGTGATGTTAAGAAATATGAACTGCCAATGGATTGGAAGGCAGCACGTGGCAACAACATTCCTACTCTTGCTCAGAAAAGAAAACAACCAAATAAATGACAAGATAATGTATGCAATAGCTATAACTTATCAGCAATACCTCTGCCTATCTTTTAAATCCCAAGTCACACGTTTAAACCAACGTATGTGCAGACAACATGCCAGAGAGATGAGATTATAGTAAGTTTGTCTCTACATGCAACGTTTGTGAGAAACGGCCCCTCTGGAAAACACCGGCTGGAGCGGGCCAAGGGCCCGAGCCCGATRAACGCCGCCGGCCGCGGGGACGGGAGGGGAGTGAGGCCGCGCCGGGCGGTACCCGGCAGCCTCCCGGGAGTGGGCGGCATGGCCGCTCCTCCCCTGCCATCGTGGCAGCTCCCCGGCGGGAGCGAACAGGTGCGGGCCGGGAGCGGGGCCACGGAGCCCGCGGCGGGGGCGGGCAGGCCCGCGGGCCCC